>NW_027250099.1:0-44580 GCF_030848795.1 Temnothorax nylanderi
GACGGCGCGTATTTGGATATTTTTTTATGTACCATTGACATTCTTACCGATTGTTTTTTTTTCCTTAGTACGCAGAGATATATGAATCGTCGACGATATGTAGATACCATAATGAAACAAATTACTTTTAATTTTTTTTTAATAGAAAAAATAAAACCTGCTCTGAGCATATTTCAATCTCGATCTCTATAATATTAGAACATTCCCTATAAAAGTTCATTGCTTCTCAGTTGTTTCTTTACTGCTTTTGATGGACTGTTCCTGTATAAGCCGGTATGCTCGTTTCAATTCTGCATTGCAGTTAATTTCCGTTTTTACCCTGTTTAATGCATCCTCTATCCTCTGTTGAAGCGTGCCAGTCAAACTGTCCATCTCACACATGTAACATAGCTCCGCGCTAGCTACTGCCATTTTGTGTACGTAATCCATATACGTAGCTAAGCGCTAAAAGAGATTTGCGTTCTAACTTATATAATTATATATATAATTTTTTATGGCGCAAGATATGTATACAATCTATACTTTATATTATAAGAGAATTTTAATTTTGATTAATTATTTAGAATTTTAGACTGCAATATTTAATGTTTGATTAATATTTGATATTACGTCAAGCAGGATTATCTCGTTTCTTAAGCAATTCCTTATTATGAATGAATAAAATGAATAGAATGAACAAAATCACTTATATTTTAAATATGAAAAAAATTATGGATCGAAGATAAATGATTTTGTGATGAAAATTAAGAGAAAAATTCACAGGTGGCGTTGAGATCAATGTCACGGTTATAAACAAAGTGTCGACTTAAGGAGAAATATTTTCATGCTTATGACGTGCAAGCTAATAAGAGGTTAGTTTTGGAGAGGTTGCGATTTTACGTTTGAATAAGCGTTATAATTGATTTTCGAAGGTAAATATTGCATCATATAAGTAAAGAAAGAGTCAATATTTTATTTTGTCAAACATTTTTCTGTAAATTCGTAAAAATACGCTAAATATAATGATGTCTATTCACTGGTGTGATTTTCTAACCTTTTCCCAGTGAATGAACATGTGGGCTCTATTTTGGTAATTAGGTAGTATCTAGATAGTAATAGATAAATTGACTTGACATTTTTAATTTTTGTCTTATTTTTTTTGGTGAAATTGCAAAATAACTGGTCAATATTTATATTTATTTATTTATGTCTATATATTCCTTTAAATTTTATGAGTATTGTAGTTACTGAATAAAAAGAAAATCTCATCAATAATATTATTGTTCATAGATGGCATCGGCAAAAAAGAAAGGCCCCAAAAAAGTATATAAAAGATTTAAATATACTGAAAAAGATATGGAAGAGGCTCTGAAAGCTGCTCGGAGTGGTATGTCAATCTCCACCGTAGCAGCAACATATAATGTTCCAAAATCAACATTGCATGGCAGATACACTTGCAAAGTTCGTGATCAGCGTAAGATGGGACCCAAGTCGATACTTACAGAGGCAGAAAAGGATCGCTTAGAGAAGTGGATCTTAGGCAAGGCTCAGGTTGGCTTTCCTATGCACCCAGACGAGGTGAAGGATGCTGTACAACATGTCATCGAAGAATGTCCACGCAAAAATCCATTTAAAAATAATAGACCGGGTGAAAAATGGATGAATCTATTTCTAAAAAGGCATCCAGAAATTCGTAAAAAAAATACAGAAATTATTTCGAAGGCTCGTGCCTGTGTCACCGAAGAAGGACTGAGACAGTGGTTTGCTGAAGCGAGAGCCTTTTTGGAAGAAAACGATGTGCTTGATATTCTTAACAGACCTCGCAGCATATTTAACGGTGACGAGACAGGTGTACAAACCTGCCCGAAAAGTGGTTTGTTATTAGGCCCAAAAAGCGAGAAAAATTTCTATGAAATTGCGAACGGCAAGGAAAAAGAGTGCATAACGGTTCTCTGCACGTTTTCTGCTGCTGGTGAAGCAATACCACCGATGATCGTATTTCCCTATAAAATAATTCCGGTACACATTGCCCAATCAGTCCCAGACGGGTGGCCAATTGGTCGGTCAGATAGTGGTTGGATGATACACGCCACATTCTATGAATATGTAGCCAATGTTTTTTATCCATGGTGCGTAGGAAATAACGTACAATTTCCGGTGCTATACTTCCTTGATGGACATAAATCTCACATCAGTTCGGAACTTCGAAAATTCTGTGTCGAACACGCAATCATTCTCTACTGCTTGCCGCCTAATTCCACTCACATAATGCAACCGTGC
The DNA here is from genome assembly GCF_030848795.1 of Temnothorax nylanderi. Taxonomy (NCBI): domain Eukaryota; kingdom Metazoa; phylum Arthropoda; class Insecta; order Hymenoptera; family Formicidae; genus Temnothorax; species Temnothorax nylanderi. The sequence goes on from NW_027250099.1 coordinate 2,260, forward strand.
GACGTTACAATATTTAAACCATTGAAAGCATATTGGAAAAAAGTAGTGAACGAACACAAACAGCAAACGCAGAAACCAATTACGAAAGTAAATTTTGCTTTGTTATTCAAAAAAGCTTTTGACCGTCTATTACTTAAAGTAGAAACTTTTCAGAATGGCTTTAAAACTTGCGGATTGTATCCTTTCGACGAGAATGCGGTTAATTATAGTAAGTGCATTTCCACTAGGAGAGCCAATCTTCAACAAATGTCATTAAAATCCATCTCGACACAGGACTTTGCTACAACAAAGAAAGTCATAGAGCACGTTATTGGACGCGCAAAAGCCAAATCGTTTGCAAAAATGAGAAATGCAATCCAAGGCGAAAATGCTACCGATCCTCTCTTTACGCTGTGGACAATTTGTACCGATCATGTTGAAGGTATACATATATCAAACGACGAAGAAAGCATTGCCAACACTCTAGTACAGGCTCAAGAAAATGTCATTCTGATCTCGGACGATGCAATATTGCAAGAAGTTGAGGATTCTATCTCGTTTCCCTTCAAAGAATTGACAGATCCTAATTGTAAGTCAGGTCTATCATCCCCAATTAAAAAATTTTTCGCTTGAATATTTTACACATTTTTTTGTACAGACTTCGTGCATTTTTGTACTACGAAAGTTTGAGTATGGTGCGGTTAATCAGATAATTAATAACTTTAATATTCTACATCAAATAACATTTCTTTTCAATCAAAATTTACAATTATAATAAAAAATATATGAATTCTATTTTGTAAATACATGATAAAAAAAATAAATACAGTAAAAATATATGAATTCTATTTTGTAAATACATAATAAAAATAAAAAATAAATAGAGTAAAAATATATGAATAGGTGTATTTTGAGTCGATCGCTTATTACCTATTTCTTTGTTTCTATTATGCATTTTCAGCGGATTTGCCAATATATAAGATCGTTATGGAGGATTCCACTAAGGAAGAAAGAAAGATGATTGGTAGCGAGTATACACGACTAGTCTTAGATGAAAATCGGAACAACCTGAAGGAAAATGAAAATGAAACTATTGTCAGCGAATGCATAGTGAATATCTTACACGAAGAGAATAATAATTTGGGAATCCATGAAACAAATATAGAGAAAGAGAGTCATTCCGATGGAAATAACAAGATTGACGAAAATGAACGTGCATCAAGCACCACTCATCAGCAAGAAAATGCTCCATTGGAAACTTCGACTGAAGAGGAAAATAACTTGCCAAATGAGAATAAGAATAAGAAGTATTATATGTCACAAATTGCATTGTCTAGTCGAAAAAACGCACCCATAGAAAAAATATGGGAAAAGCATCTTAAGTGGCCCGAGTTCGAGAAAAAAGAAAAAAAAAACCAGAAAGTCAATCAAGAACCAAATTTCTTAAAAAAAAATTACCATACGCAATAACATCTTCAAAATGGAAAGATTATTACGAATTGATAAAACAAGAGCAAGAGGAAAAAGAAAGAAAAGCTGCGGAACGGCTTGTCAAGCAAAACATTAAAAAAGAATCGGTTGAGGCTGCAAAAGCAGAAAAAAGAAAAGCAAGGGCTGAAAAAGCGAAAGAGAAAGAAGAGCAGGCAGAAATAAAAAAAAAAGCGAAAATTGAAAGAGAGCAGACTTCAAAACCAAAGACACGACAACGTGCAATTAAAAAAACGTCCCTAGCTACGTAAGTGGAGATAATGTATAAAAAAGAATGTATAAGAAATATAATATAATAGATGTGTGTATAAGTATCTCTTTCATATTGTTTGTCTTTGCCTAAAAATCTATTTTTTTTGCATAATTCAATAACCACAGAAGATCCTGCTATAAATGTTGATCAAATTATTCTAAAAAATAAAAAAAGAGCAACTAGGAAGTCTACGTCAAAGAAAAAGGAATTAGATAATTCTGAGACTAAAAAGAAGTAAAGTTACTTCAATCCCCGATTCGAGATACCTAAAACTATTCTCAAGAGTAAAGAAACCAAAAAAGCTTTATGTTAGGTTAGGTTAGGTTAGCTTTATAATACATAGGTTTATATGCTTTATAGTATTATTCCAGTGCAAAAATAACATTCTGTGATTGTTAAAATATAATATTTAACTTAATTATTAAGACATCTATATACATTAGTAGGTATGTATCTACATGGAATACATGTTCATTCACTGGTAAGCAGCCGTTCATTTACTGGCAATTCTGTTCATTCACTGGTATATCGGTCCTTTTGTCACTTTTCCATTTATTTTCTAAATGTTTTATTCTGAAAGCACCTTTAATATTTTTTTAAATAATCAGTATGATATATTGAATCAACTACATCTGTTTAAATTGCCGCGTTGAAGTCCCTCGACCATGAAGCGTGCTGCCATCTATGGCAAATTTGAAACGTCAACCGATTCGATACGATTTTGTCATAGCCGACGTAGGCCGTAGTAACGAGCATACGAGCGTTGCGCGCGCAGCGGCACAGCCGCATAGCGACTTAGCAATAAGCGATTTCCGGGTTCTTCTCGGAAGTACGAACGTGGGGGAGCGAGAGAAAAAACAAAAGGGATTCAACATCATTCGTCCATCGTGGTCAGACGTGTCCGAGCTACCCTGAGTTGCCTACGGTATATTATTCATCCGAAATTCTGAGACCTGCCGCCGATATTTGCAGCGTGTACGACGTACGACGATTCCATTACGAGGTTATAAATATTGAAAGGGGAGAACACGGAGAAGGAAGGAAGGACGAAGTTTATGAGAAGGAAGGACGTCGCCATTTTCGGGGATTCGCCCATTTTTTATGTCTTGATACGGAAGGAGGTTTGATCCATGATCGCTTGCCAGGCTTTCACTGTTCCGCCAGTCTCCTAAAAGGAGGAGAACTATTTCACGTATGTGAAATAGCTGAATATAAGGTAACTCTTGATGTTCTGGTCGACAATCATAGAGCAGACTGAGGGTACTACATTCGTAGCTATATGTGCTCTCTGATTGCAGTACATTCAGGAGGTTTCCTTTTTACATGGGATGCTGAGATATACAGTCGCCTCGCTGTTGATTGCTAGGCATCATCCCACGATATAATCCTGTGCCTTAACTACCGGGATTATTACCTTTGAGTACTCAAAGTAAAACATCGCTAATATCGGTTGCAACCACGCGGAACTTTAACGTTTTGTTAGACGTTTCCTTACACGTCTTCTATGTTTTCTTGTACGAAGAATTCTACGGATAAATGGTCTCTCTTAAGATCACTCGCTCCTTATTACGGAAATCGGTCGAATTGTTAATGACAAAGCATTGTAAACATCTCCTATACATACTTAGTTTCTAATTACTTGCGTTACAATTCTAGATATATTTTCGGGTGTTACGAAGTTTACATAAACATAAAGTATCTAGTATTTAATTCTCATGAATTAGATATTAGTTTAAATGCGAATTTCTGACAGACGAATCTCTGCGACTGATATATCAATTTACTGGTGTTTATATTGCCAAATGGATTAATGCTGCTAAGTAAATTTTACTCACCATAAGAAATTGGGATTAATAGTTCAGCCAATAATTGTAATAATTACAAAATGATATAAAGATCTGAGTTACATCTATTGTTTGAATACTTATTGAATAAGTTCTCGTTATTTATGAATCATAAAGTAATTTGACTGAAGAACGGTTAAGTACGCATTATTCCATTTTTATATGTTTTAAATAATTATTTGAATTTATGTTGATTACATTTACATTGTGAAAAATGTTTTATTAATAGTCATTTCATTTTCTTTAAGCTTACTTTATAAAAATTTAAGGTCATCCGCACTAGAGAGAATATAATAAAGAGCATCTTGTTTAGTTCACTTGTATTCTCGAATGTTTCAATTAACTAATGATTATTCTGAAAGATCTTGACCCACATTACATGATTCTCTGTGAAGTGAATATTAATAACTTGACTTGTTTCATTTATAATTTCATGTCTTATATTTCTCTGCCATATTTACTACATGTATATGTTTATTTGTTGTTTCACTATATTTACGTATTGTTTAACAGTCATTTTGGCATTAGCTCATTCATATTACGAAATAAATAGAACGTTGAAAATATTTCATAGACATTCAAACTGCCGTGTCTCTTTCTTGTACCTCGTGCTGATCACGACTTATTCAAGACGTGTACAACATCGATGCTGAAAGTGATACGGATAATAATTTTATTTCACGTCTCTAATGAATAGGAGACGCCGCTTATTTGTTCATTCACTGGCTGGTTCACCCTATTTGGCAGTAGAATAATCATATCGTGTTCGTGATTTTCAAAGAACTCATCTAAATATTGATGAAGCCAGAAAAGCAATCTTATCTTACGATTCTCGAGGGGCCGACTTTTATCTATTTCACATTGTGCAAATGGTTATATATATATTTACAAAATAACCAATATTCCATATATATTCTATCTAACTTCTTTAAGAAATATATATTAGAATATCTGAAATGTCACATATTTTTTTATATATATATGATATCACTATAAATAACAGAAAATGGAAAGATTTATGTAAATCTTCCTTTATAAAAAAGATGATACAAATCAATGCATATAGGAAAACGTGATAAATTCATTCGAAGACTACCGATATACATTTTGCGAGAACTTAGGGCTGTTTTACTACACGAAAAGATCCACTTCCCGAAAGATATGCAAGAATTATTTTACGAACCAAAATTATTTTATATATACGTCCTATCATTCGTGTTTTTACAAGCAATAGTATGCTTTATACTGCAACCTCGTATGTAGCGTGATAATAGATCATTAAAAGATATACTTGCAGCAGAAGCATTTTACATGTAAAGTCACAAATTCATGCCGTAAAGATGCGAGAGATAAATTCCTCTCGCAGAACTGGCCTAACTTTACGCATGTCCATTATCAAATAATCCGTTATCAATTGTCGGGATCTGCTGTTGCTTGGCACTTGTGTAACATAATTATCGCGAACAATCTTCGATAAGAATTTATACTCTTGCAATAACTTTTCTGCTATGAATGAACGATGAAACCATATCCATTATATAAATACATATTATTAATCAAATGGAACAGCTCGTATTCGCATTCGCAGAACAACTTATTCAACAGCAACGCACGAGAGAATTTCCGCTTTAACTTTAAATGCATCTGACGAAAGTAATCTATAGAAAAATTGTCTAAATCGACGGATATCGTCGATCAATAACAAAGAATCACACTTTTAAATAAACTATTTCTTATAGTTCTTGATGCGTTTTTTCCTGAACTTCCTCCTTAGGTAATTGTGTTTCCTCGCTTTCCGGTAGAAGTACTGGATCCTGTGTATCCGTCGTCTCCGGTTCCTGTCGTTGCTCCTCCGTATATTCTTCCGCAGCCTTGTCTTTTTCAGTATCGGAATCGGCTGCGGGTTCTTCATTTTCCTCTATCGTGCGCTCACCTTTATTATCCGTCGTTTGATTCGCTGCAGACTCCTGTTTCGGTTTCCATATCTTTACTTTGTTCAGAAGGTATTTAATTTCTCTATCAAGTAACTCCATTTTATTCGCGATCTGGCGGACTTTGTATTTTACTTGTATGTTTAGCAGCGCATCTTCGAAATATTTCGAAACTGTATCGTGATAATCCTGGAGAAAAATATCGCTTTTTACATTTATACTAATAAATATATAATAATAGTATATATACTGTCAGTCAAAGTCACTTTAGATATTATTAAAATTAAATCGTTTACCTGTGTCTCGTTGATCAATTTTTCTAATGTCTCGACTTCAACCTTCGTTATAATTTCGGTCGTTTGACTCAAGTTACGCATATTCTCTAAGAACAGTCTACTGCCTTTGAGTAGCGAAACCATTCCGTTCATGACTTCTGGTCGTTCTCGGTATTCGAACACTCTCTCGTAGACGTCGTTAGTTAACTTTTGCAGTTCCATCAATTTCTCCTCGTAAACATCCGCGGTCGCGGTGAATCCATCCTCGTACAACCATTCGGAGATTTCGGCGCATGCTTTTCGAATCTCCTCAATCTCCTTCTCGGTAGCCGCGTTCGAGAATTCCTCGGAGTCGAACTTCTGCTGCGCATCGATTACATACGACTCGAGGTTGTTTAACGCAGTTTCGCGGCGCGTTTTTTTCGAATCGTGCACGTCCAAACGATGTATCCTAAAGAAAAGTAAGGATAAAGTTTTATTAAAATAGTATAAATTATATTTATCATAATTATGCTAATTATATTTGCCAAGAGAAGAGGCAATAAAAAAAGAGTAATATTTACATTAACGTTAATAAAATTTAAAACAAAATATATATAAAAGATGGAAATTATTTTTTTTTATTATTTCACGTTGCGAATAAATATATCTGTGCTCACTTGTCTCGAGATTCCCCGAGTTTTTTACCAGACAAGATTAATGATCCTAGTTTAATCTCTTCCAAACTGATAGGTTCCTTGATCTGAACGATCGTGGCTTTCTTCTCTTTATCCGCCTTTTCGGTTTTATTTGCAGCCTTATCCTTGTTCACTTTTGTCTCGCTCTTTTTCTTCTCCTTCTCGTCTGTTTCTTTCGTCGAATCCGAAAATTCTGGTTCTTCATGCACTGGTTTTATATCCTCTTTCGGCGATTCCTCTGCCTTGTCCGCTGTTTCTTTTTCTAAAGAAGAACCTGAAAGATTGAAACTTCAATCTAACGTGCTATTTGGATAATTTATGATCAGAGCCTAGAGTTTTATATAGTTGACAACGGATTGCACAATTCAAGACTTCAGAATTTTACCTCATGTAACGTCTAATAAAATGGTTGTAAACAAAAATATATCGCCATTAATAGAACGGGACATATCGTCGACGAACGAGCTGCCGTATGCCATAGAGGCTTGATTCAACAGCTTCTTCATGATCTCCGCTTTTTCGTGTCCACGCAACTAACTAGAGCCTGTCAAATTTACGTGAATACTTCGATCAGCTGTATAATACAAGCAAAAACAATGCTTTACAAAATTATGCACGCCAGATTCGAAAGTCGTAATACTTCTGAACATAATTACCTTATCTTCACGAAATATATCGCAACGAATTGCATGCAGCGTCCACAATGATATTAAAAGAAATCTCGAGCTTGAATATAATTGCTCAGAAGATGCAGCTGCGCGGCACTTTATATTTTTTTGCGGTTAAAATAAAATAAATGTACACTTGGAGAGTTAGCGAAAGAGAGAGGAGAAATTATTAAGTCTAAGAGAGCTTCAGCTTAAGAGATTTTTGTACGCACAGGCCGGTATATTTTAATTCGATAGACGATAATAATAACGTTCCCTGAGGTGATTATGTTCGATTACCTTTTGAGGTTATAATAAGTAACAGTAATATATAGAATAACAGATATATAGGATAATTATAGGATAATTACATATAATATAAAACAATTACCTTGAATTAATCGTCGCGTCGCGTAAAGAGTCACGGTCGGTCTCGCTCCGACACTACCGTGTCTCTCGATATAGGTTAACTGAACTGTTACAGCGCACTAAACGCACTATCTGCACTGCGTGCAGTACAACATGTACTATCGAAACTGGCGATACTAGCGCGCCAGTGTCGAAAAAGTGAAAAGGACGTTACTCTGTTATATGTATGTTATAATTGAGAGACGTCGGCGTTAGGAGGAGTATCTTAAATAAAATTTTCACACATTTGGACTTTGCGTCGCAATATCTCCGCTCGTAGGGCACGTAGCGGAAAATTTTATAAGAGATACCCCCCCCCCCAAATCGACCCCAAGCTATCAATCAAGCCTACTTAGAACTTGATCCGTTCACTCGTTATCGAGATCTCAACATCTCGAGTACTCGCAACCCGTCGCGTCGCGTAAAAGAGTCACGGTCGGTCTCGCTCCGCGTATACTTGGCGCGAGACACTACCGTGTCTCTTGATATAAAGTTGTCCCTTTTGATTTACGCGGAGTATTCGTTCAGCATGATTTGTTTTACGTGATATTGACATCACGTAAATATAATGTACCAAGTACTACAAAATAAGTTAGAAAAAAGTCATGCATGTTGTAAAAATATTTTGGTTGAATAAAACTTATATTGTAACATTTATTAAAGACAGTAACTTTTAACGGCTCATTCCGTTTCATTTCTATATATTCATTTTCCTTATAATATAAAAATTATTGGTAATTCTTCAGTTTAGCTACAGCCGCACAAAAAACGATAAATTTAGGCTCATTCGACGCGTTTTTGCACGAAACGACCGAATCTGGCAGAAAAAGTGTCGCTCTGCCCCGCGACGCGAAATATTAAACGTTAAAGTTGACAGGAATCAGGTTATGATTCCTGTGTTACGTACGGAAATTTTATATTTTCGACGACGCACGTTAGAAGTTTTGAACGCTTAAACGACGCACGCTAGGCTCGGAATTCCGAGCGAACGCTCAGTTTCCTGTAAATGTTTATCTTATCGGACGACCCTTGGAGGGCTGGGGGCCAGATGGGGCCCAAAACTACGCTTCTAGAATGTTCTAGAAGCTTCTAGAAAACCTCCCCCCTTAAGACGCAATGGAAATGGCGGGAATCTCGCGCGGGAGATTCCGGTCTTTTTCGGGTATAAATAGGGCGGAAAAACGCCGCGGAAAGCAGATAGTTCCGAGCTTCGGCTCTTTCCAGATAGTTCCGAGCTTCGGCTCCTTCCAGATAGTCCTGAACTTCAGCTCCTTACACACATTCCTTCGGCTCTAGCATTCAATTGCTCAGCCATTTCTTCGGCTCTAGCATTCAATTGCTCAGCCACATAGTCTTAGATCTAAATCATTTTCCTAAATCTCACTCAATTCCTTAAACTCAATCTTGGGACTTAGTCCCTGTACTTTTATATTTTAAGACTGCGCCTCACGCATAACTTGTACTAAATTTTAAGAATAAAAGTAAGATAAGTTTGAAAAGAAAAAGCTCAAAATCTGGAATCTCATCTCGTGTTAAAATTCTTAATCGATCACTTCTAAGATTCGACTCGCAGTTGTCGCTGACAAAGTGCGTGGCAATTGGTTCTGAGCGCTGACGAAGAGTGTGGCGAGCAGATACCCTTGCTGCCGAAAGCGTGGCGATTACGGGGTTGATCCTTGGAAATCATAATTAATTCCCGAAAGTGAATTTGGCCTTTACGCTGCCGATCTGAGCGCTGACGAAGAGTGTGGCGAGCAGAGTGTGGCGGATTGGCTTTTGAGCGCTGACGAAGAGTGTGGCGAGCTATAAAATTCATTTTCGAGGATTCGGGTTAGATGACGAAAAAGGGAGGTAGACGAACTCAAATTAAAAAAATTAGGTTCCAGATTAAAAAAGCAGTAATTTCTAATCAAGATCCTCTTCCCCTCCTCCAGCGATTACAACAACTACAAAACGCACCTCCATTTAAACCTATTCCTGTCGACTTCGACATCGATTATCCCCATTATAATCAGATAAATAAAAGTGATCCTCGGTACAAAATTTATAAACTCAGATATCTTTTTGGTCCCGAATAATAACAACAATAATAATAATAGCCTTCACACGACTTGTCCAAATCCCTGGTAAATTGCTTAAATGCATTGACCAAAAAACGGACGAACAACAAACAGAACGTGACAGAACGTGACATAAATTTGGTGACAGCGGTGGGATAATAAAAGTTGTGTGAGAAAATAATACAAGTGAAGAACGAAAATCATGATGTCGCGCACGCCACATAAAGATCCAGCGGGTCAAGGAAATGAAGACGCAAATGAAATCAACGATCTGCGGCAGTCCATATATATATATATAGCTCATACCAAACAAGCTCTTCAACAACTACAGCAGACAGTAGTAAATCAATCGACCACACCTAATCGACCACAAAATCCAGGAATGGTAATTAACGAAGGGACAATAGGTAACTATTTACATTTTTCAATTAGAGATGCCTTAGAGGCAGTGCCGAATTATGACGGAGGAAATATTCCGTTCGTATATTTTGTCGAGGGTTGCGAGGAAGCACTCAGCATGGTCGTACCGTCACAAGAAATAAACCTGGTTTGCGCGGTGCGTAATAAGTTAAAGGGTGACGCGCATAGAACTATTCTCGGGAAAACATTTAACAGCATGCAAGAATTGGTAGAATTTTTAAGGACAAAATACGGTCCTAGAGAAACAGTTTATGAAGCCCAAGGATGATTAGCTTACTTATGCCAAAAGAAAGACGAAAAAGTAGTTACATATGCGAATCGCGTCCGAGAATTAGGGAAGCGTATACTCGATGCTCAGAAAAGAGAAACAGGATTACTAAGCCCCGAATTCCAAAATTCAATCGAGAAGCATTTAAAAATGAGTTTTTTACGCGGATTAAACAAAGAAATCATAATATCAAAAGAAGGTACGTTCGAGGAAATCGAGAGCCGCGCGATAGAAGCCGAAAAAGAATTAGAAACTATAAAAATGATAAGACGCATTAAGCTGAAATTTCACGCAAGCGAAGAAAAGCTAGCGTTTATCCCCACTCCACCTCACTGTAAAGCCAGCGAAGAACAGCTAACGCTATCGCCTCTATCTTTTTCATGGAGCGAAGAAAAGCTGGCGTATTACCCCTACTTCGCGCAATGCAAAGTGGCATTGAAAAGCAGAGCTAACGCTACTTAACCTAGAAGAAGAAGAACTACGTATAATAAAAATGGAGTACTCCAATTATTATAGACAGTACATCGCGTACGTTGAATATTACAGACGTACAGTGGCAGCTACAGTTGCAGCAGAGGTTGTAAGGAGACGACGCATAGCCGCTATAGCTGCTATGTATTTAATGAAAAAAAAGAGAAGATACGCGAAGAAAAGGTTTTGGGTAGCACCCATTTTCGAAAATCGTGATGAACATAGTTTTTTCTTTGCGTCGGTCCCGAAGTTAATATTGGAGGACATACGATTCCACAATTACTTTCGGATGACCGCAACTCAGTTGGAAGAATTGTTGGGCATGGTTGGACCAAGATTGCAAAAGCAGGACGTCATTCGACAAAGTATCTCACCAGCTGAACGGTTGGCATTAACATTGAGGTTTGTTTTGCTTGATCCAATTTAATTTTTAATTGAGTGTTTTTTGTAGTGTAACAACGTTACAACGTAACAACGTTATACATTTTTGCTTAATGCATGAATATTGGTATATTATATATTAAATATTATAGATATCTTGCTTCTGGGGACTCCATGATATCGATGTCCTACCAATATCTCGTGGGAGTGACAACAGCGAGTAATATCATCCATGAAACCTGCAAAGCAATATGGGATGTTTTATGCCCTTTGGTTCTTCCGGGCCGACTGGAAGAAAGAGATTGGGTGGATATCGCCAATGATTATAACGAAAGATGGAATTTCGTTCATTGCATTGGAGCCATTGATGGCAAGCACGTCACCATTCAAGTACGTAAAATCATTGTTGGTATACGATAGAATTTAACAGGAAGTACAATTTGAGATAACAATTCTTACTTTTAGTGTCCCAATAATGCTGGATCAGCGTTTTATAATTATAAACACAGTCACAGCATAGTTCTCATGGCTATCTGCGATGCAAATTATATAATACGTTTTGTGGATATCGGGGCATACGGACGACGAAGTGATGGTGGCGTCTTCAAAGAAAGTGCTATGGGGAAAGCGTTCGAAGAAGGTGGAATGAATATTCCACAGCCAGCAGCGGTTGGAGAAGGAGGACCTGTTTTACCCTACTGTCTTGTGGGAGATGAAGCCTTTCCTTTGAAGCCATACTTGCTTCGTCCGTATCCAGGTAGAGGACTTACACCAGAGCAAGAGGTGTACAATTACCGTCTGAGTCGTGCGAGACGAATGATAGAAAACGTGTTTGGTATACTCGCCAGTCAATGGAGAGTATACAGAAAACCAATTATCGCCAGTCCTGATAACGCAAAACTAATCGTTCAAGCAACTATTTGTCTGCATAATTGGCTTCGCCGGCAGGACATTGATGAGAACGCATATGTGCCTCCGGGTTTGATCGATGCCGATGATCCACACTGTCCAAATGACTTTAGACCAGGGTCTTGGCGTGTCATCATGGAAAATGGATGTGCATTCAGAGACATCTCAAACTGTGGATCGAACACGAGTGCCCGACAATGCATAAAAATTCGAAATGAATTTTGTCGCTATTTTAATAACGAGGGAGCAGTGCCGTGGCAATAGGTTTCATACGCGTACTTGGCGCGAGAAACTACCATGTCTCTTGATCAGTTTGCTGCGACAAAAAAGTTATTATATATGTATATAACCTGTGTGTGTGTGTGTGTGTGTGTGTAGTATGTTCTTGAAAATTAATAAAGCATCTAGAAATGCATTTTATAATAATAGTCCATTGCTAAAGATTATCCATGCGACTATTAAGTCTAAAAAAAAAAGAGTAGATAAACGACAACAATACGAGAACTATGTCTGTATTATTGTCAATTGTAAAAACAATAAAAAATTGTCTATATCAGCCGGTTGTGTTGGTGGAGGAGGAGGAGGAGGTATAAATAAACGGCGGAATGTTATTGAATTATAAAAAAAACATTACATTAATTAAAACTATAATTTTTTATTATGTTTTATTATGTAAGTAACTTAACAAAAACATTTATCATCTTATACTTATATCATCACTGAATAGTCTTTTCGCTCTCTCTAAATCGTTTGCATCCTTCGATTACAGTTTCTTCGCTTTACTCAGAATTTGCATCACTTGTAGCATAATATCGTCCACTCTCCGAGGATCGATTTCTCTAAGTTGGGCAGCAACGAGACTGCCAAATAAAGCCGCTTTGTCAGTCGGTTGTGTTGGTGGAGGAGGAGGAGGTGTAAACGGCGGAATGTTGATTGTAGGTGGTTGACCGAGGGCATCAACCAATCGATCAAAGGGTCTATCTTCATCTATACTGAGACGACGCTTACCTACAACCATATTCACAAATCCTGTATTTCCTATCTATTAAAATTATATTCATAAGTCAAATAAAGGGTATAATAGAGGCAAATTAAACCAAAAAAGTGCATTATCTCGGAACCGGTTAAAACTACTCGGTTTTGAACGTTTTTTTTTAAATGTAGATAATTAAAAACACTACAATGTTTATGGGTTAAAAATTGACGCTTTAAATAGGAAATTCAAGAAAAATCTGAAAAATTGAAATTCTAAGAAAACATTTTTTAAACATCCGAGTAGTTTTAACCGGTTCCGAGATCAAAACCTAATTTGCCTCCACTAGTACTACGTAGTAGACTTGTTAGTTTACTCACGTGATCCACGACTGCTGCTGTTGCTGCCAATGCTGCCATCACGAAAGATGTCACTATCATTGGATAGTTCCTCATGACCTTCAGACGCCGGAATATTGGTTGCAGTCCTTTAACATACAGTTTTGCATTAAATTTGCATGCAATAAATATAAATAAAAATGTACTAGTGCATTGAGACACGTTTGTACGCTCGTAAATTTATATATACGTACTCGGTTTGAAGCTGCATATCATTAATGAACTGCATCCGCTCAGCGTGCACCCAGCTACTTCTTCGTGTTCCCGCTGAGCCACTCGGTTGGTGCTGTTTATTTCTATGGATTCTGTTAGCATCGCACAGAGATTTCCATTTTTTTTTTATAGTTGCAACGTCCATCGTAGCTGGAAAAGATAAAAATATATTTATGGCATACTAATAAATTTTATTCCAGTCAAGTTATGAACGTAGAATATTACAGTTCATTGCTGCAACTATTTCCTCCCATAGTTTATTTCTGGCTCTCAGGCCTCGTTCTGCAAGAGGACGACGACAATCGTACAGCGCGGGACGCTTACGAACTTCTTCAATAAGCTGTTCCTCTTGCAAAACTTTTTGGTTTTGCCAATTGCCATCGGCCTCTCGGTTTTGGATTTGGGTGGTCTCCTCCCTCGGCTCCAGCACCATTGCCTCCGTACCGTCCACCAAACTTTTCCGAATAATTTGTCCGTCATCTGCACATTACAGCATCCACTAATGCTACTTACAAAATATGTATATAATAAAAAAAGGCATTAATACTCACCGCTTTGAGGATAAATATATAAATTTTCATCTATATAAAATTCATTAAATCCTTCAAAGCAAAGATGCGGATCTATTTCATTTTTATGAAGGATAGTTTCACACATGCCACAGGTGTACACTAGAGTTTCCTACAATATAACAAATAAATTTATATAACTTAAATAAATAAGAAATAAAGAGCAACCTAACCTATAAATATGCTTATTACTGTATAATATATACTAACTTCGTTTATATTTTCTGGCGATGTAAAATTATCAGTCAGTTCCCCTTCAGGTATCCCTTCAGCCATACTTATTCGAATTTTTTAACTTTTTAGAATTTTTTGACTTCTTTCTTTCTCTCTGTATCACCACGTGTTTTCGGCGTTCGGCGTTGCTTCGCTAAAAGTTCAACTGTGTTGAACTTTGAGCGAAGCAACGCCGTAAAGCCAACTTGACGAAAATTGATGGAGTGGGGGTAAAACGCTGGCTTTTCTTCGCTCCATGAAATTGCAGCTTTATGCTCGTGGAAAGCGCGCCCGCCGAAAAGAAGGCCTCGACGCGCCGTATAGAAGCCAAGACCGTCGTTTGTCAGTACTGTCATAAAAAAGGGCACACAGCAGATAAATGCTGGCAGGTCAATAAACCCCGAGGAAATAACGAAAATCGAAATGGATCCGGTTATTCGCGAAATAATGTTAACAACAATAGCAACTATAATAATAACCGTAGACAGCCATCGTTCTCGGGTGCTCAGAATTCGAATAATCAAAATTTCAACAACCAAAATTCTAACAATCAAAATTTTAACAACCAGAATTCGAATAGTCAAAATTTTAACAATCAAAGTTTCAATAATCAAAATGCAACGGTAACGTGTAGATATTGCAAGAAACCCGGTCATACATTAGAAGAGTGTCGTAGACGCGCATATAATAACGGTCTCCATCAGAACTCATAACCTCAGGGAAACGAGCGAATTCCCGCGAGGACAGGGGCAGCCCCGGGAAACACGAAGACTCGCCCCACTCGAATAATAGCAGGGGAACAAGAATCAGCTACCGAACAGTAAACATAACTCAAATAGAAGACGTTCCGTCAGTAAAATTAACAGGTCCAAATTTTACGGAAGATTTAAAATTCCTAGTAGATAGTGGATCAGGACCGAATATTATTAAAAAGAATTCCGTTACTTCCGATACCATAGTGGATAAAAATGAAATTCTAAGACTTAGTGGAATTACGGCGCACCATGTGACCACCTTAGGGCTGGCACAGGTAGATATCTTAGGATGTCCAGTCAATTTTCATTTAGTCGAAAACGATTTTCCAATTCCGCAAAATGGGATTTTGGGTTCGGATTTCTTTAAACAATTTCGAGCAAAAGTCAATTATGAGCAAAATCAATTGGAATGGAATAACGTTAGTATACCTTTTGAAGAAAAAGAAGAAATCTTCACTATTCCTGCGAGAGCAATTTCGTACATGCGTGTTAATATCGCAAATCCAGAGTTGAAAGAAGGATTGTACCGCGGTTAAGCGTAACAAAAGGTGTTTACTTAGGAAACGCCTTAGTTAAAGTACAAGATGCGAAGGCATATCTGCAAGTAATAAATACTAACGATGAAGAAGAAAGGGTGTTTATCCCTACAATTAAAATATATGAGTTTGAGACGGATGAAAATCGTAATTCAGATTCGAATTCTAATTCAAAATCAAATTCTAACTCAAACTCGAATTCGAATTCTAACTCCAATTCTAATTCAAAATCAAATTCTAACTCAAACTCGAATTCGAATTCTAACTCCAATTCTAACTCTAATTCAATTTCTAACTCAAATTCGAATTTAAATTCTAATTCCAATTCTAATTCTAATTCTACGTCAAACTCGAACTCAAGCTCTAATTCAATTCCTAAATCCAAAAAGTCTAGAAAGTCAAGTTCGAGATCATGTTTCTACGTGAAACAAAATGATAGGAAAAATAAAATAATGCAATTGCTAAGACTAACGCATTTAAATGCTGAAGAACGATTGCATGTCGTGAAATTAATAGAAAGAAATGCGGATATTTTTCATTTACCGGGAGAAAAACTCGATCATACGAATGTTTTAAAACACCGAATTCCGACGGTGAACGAAATACCAATTCACACACGACAGTATAGATTTCCGGTAATCCATAAGGAGGAGATAAATAGGCAAGTTAATGAATTGCTAGATCAAGACATAATTAAACCGTCGAAATCTCCATACAACACGCCTGTGTGGATAGTTCCTAAAAAACCAGACTCGAAAGGAAATAAACAATGGAGAATGGTATTAGATTTTCGCGATCTAAACGATAAAACAATAGGTGATGCGTACCCGCTTCCGAATATAACAGAAATATTAGATCAGTTAGGCGGTGCAAAATACTTTTCGATCTTTGACCTGGCTTCGTGTTTCCACCAGATACAAATGCACCCCGACGATAGCACAGCTCCACAAAAAAAATCGACATTTTTTTTGCGGGGACCTGACCCACCTTACTATATGTAATCGAGCATGCTGAAACCGAATCCGGAGTCCAAATAACCCCATCACGTCAGGTTTTTTTCCTAACCTCAAAAAATAGGCTAAAAATCCTAAAATTCAATAAAAGCCCAAACAAAACCCCATTATCATATATCCCATCAACTCCACAACCCCATAATCTTAAAACCCCATAACTAAATAATTGAATAATCGTGTGGGTAAGGCCTATGTATTTTTGCCACAAAACCTACATTCTGCCGAACCCAGGAACAACGACGTGGACATAGCAGGTTTCTGTTCCCTTTGAGGTGCTTTATTAACGAAATAAAGCAAATAAGGTGCTAAGACGACAGGGTAAAAAAGTTTTGCAGAGGCGTCTCGAAGAAACGACCACCGAGACCAAAGTACAACTCGACTTGGGACCCGAGGATCGTGATAAATTTTTTGGAAAAATGGACATCGAACAACGAGTTAGACCTAGAGAAACTTTCATTGAAGCTCGTCACGCTACTCGCTCTAATAACAGGTCACAGATTTCAGACCTTAGCACTCATAGATGTGCGGAATATCGAAAAAGCAAGAAACTTAATCGAGATAAAGATTCCAGCGAGGATCAAAACTTCGCGTCCAGGAAGAGAACAACCAACGTTAATAATTCCGTTCTACCCTCAGAATAGAGATATCTGCGTGGCATCCACACTGGAAGCGTATATGGAACGAACTCGAGAATTGCGAGGCAGATGTACAAGCCTCTTTATTTCGTTCAAAAAGCCTTACAAGGCTGTATCAACGCAGACCCTAAGCCGCTGGGTTAAGTCAACACTAACGATAAGCGGAGTGGATACAAAGACCTTTTCAGCATACAGCACGCGCCACGCTTCGACCTCGGCGGCAAAAAGGAGCGGCGTCAGCATAGATACAATTAAGAAGACAGCAGGTTGGACTATAGCTTCAGAGACATTCGCCAAGGTCTACAACCTAAGAGTGAGAGAAGAAAAAGAAGTATTTGCAAGGGCAATTCTAGAACAGTAAGCATTAGAAAGCATTAGAAATATAACTCCCTGCTAAAAAAAAAATATATATATATATATATATATATATATATATATACATTTAAAAAATAAATAAATAAATAAATAAATAAATAAATAAACGCACTTCTGCCGTAATAGGCTTTAAACGTAAATGTTTTTTTGTTTTCGACACTGATAGAAGCGACCCTTCTGACTCGTCATCTATGGAGTTATGGGGTTATAGGGTTATGGGGTTTTTGAGGTTATGAGGTTTTAGGATTATGGGGTTTTAAGGTTATAGAGTTGTGGGGTTGATGGGATATATGACAATAAAGTTTTGTTTGGGCTTTTATTGAATTTTATGATTTTTAGCCTATTTTTTGAGGTTAGGAAAAAAACCTGACGTGATGGGGTTATTTGAACTCCGGATTCGGTTTCAGCATGCTCGATTACATATAGTAAGGTGGGTCAGGTCCCCGCAAAAAAAATGTCGATTTTTTTTGTGGAGCTGTGTAGTCATAAAACGGCTTTTTCAACACCATACGGACATTACAAATGGGATCGCATGCCTTTCGGTCTAAAGAATGCGCCTGCGACCTTTCAAAGACTAATGGATAGAATATTAATCGGAATACAGGGAAACGAAATTTTTGTATATCTAGACGATATAGTATTATATGCAAGCTCTCTTACAGAACACGCAATTAAATTTGAAAAAATAGCTGCGCGATTACGTGCAGCAAACTTAAAATTACAACCGGAGAAATGCAAATTTTTAAGGAAAGAAGTTACTTATTTAGGACACATAATAGGGGAAAACGGAGTTCGACCAGACCCTAAAAAGATAGAAGCAGTTCAAAATTTCCCGATACCTAAAAATGCGAAAAATGTAAAACAATTTCTCGGATTAGCCGGATATTACCGTAGATTTATACAAGGATTCCCAAAAATAGCTAAACCATTAACTAATTTGTTGAAAAAGAATATTGATTTTAACTGACGAAACAAAAGGAAAAACATACGATGATTATTTATATCAATTAATAACAAATATTCACGAGTTACAAGAATTAGCTCGGGAATGTCTAATCGCATCAAAAATAAAGTCTAAATATTATTACGATAGAAAAATAAATCCTCAAGCATTTCAAGTAAACAATCAAGTTTTTCTTTTAAGTGAGCCAAAGAAAGGAAAATTAGGCGATTAATATTCAGGGCCACATATTATAACAGACATTTTACCTAACGGTAATGTCAAAGTTTTTGTCAAAGGAAAACTAAGAATTGTTCATCCTAACAAAATTCGAAAAACGAAACATTAAGAGATTGAACATGTACCGCGAAACATTTTCAATCTCAAATTTACTAATGACACCTTTTTATATTGTATTTAAAACAGATGCGGGCACTAATCTGCCTAACCGTCATCGGAATTCTCTCCGTACGAGAAACCTTTGGAATACTCGGATATGATTGCGGAACAACGAACACTAATATAACGACCGTATCGCTATTAGATATAGGAGAATGTAATATACCATTAATAGAACCGCACGTAGAAGGGATAAGTATTCAGTTATTACAATTGTCAAAATACGATTCAACCAATGTAATTCAATGTAAGGTTTCTATTTCGCGAACGATTCACTATTGCGGAATGCATTCTCATGTATCAACTGTAAGTAACGCACACGCGGAATATATAGTCGACACAACGTTAGATCAATGTAGGAATATGCACAGAACGGGCATACTAAGTCTAAGAGTAAATAAGGTAATCCACGGATTAAAAGTAAATCAGACGACATCGCGACCCATCACTTTTGCGGGGTCTGCATCGACAGATGGGAAATGTTCGGGAGTAGAATATTCAGATCCTTATGGTACGTGGCAAGATGTGGTTGTACAAGGAATAGTAACAGTTAGCTTAAGTACTCATCGGGCAGTAATTAATATCGAGACAAATCAAATTCATTTGAGAACGGGAACCGTTTGTCAATATGTAGACGGCAATTGTATGGATATTAAAGGAAGATATACTTACTGGGAAACTATACCTAATGATTATTGTAAATTCAGTCATTACGACGTCCTGTATGAGGGAAAAGCAAAGAAAATGGTTAGTAAAACAAATGATAAATTACAAATACTCTATTCCTTGTCGACACAAGATGTCACATTCGCACTTACGCGAATCGGTGAGGAGGTTCTTTGCGGATACACTCTAATAAAAACGGAACATCCAAAACTCGTAATTTTAGAAATAAATAAAGGAGATTCTTTTGCACGTAGAAGACCGTTAGCAATTGAAAACATAGATATTTTTGCCTACGTAAATTCAAAATTTGTTTATGTAGAACGACACATTCGCACACAAATGAATCGCTTATACACAGACGTATTAAAACAACGCTGCAATTTGGAACGGCAAGTAATGAAAAACGCGCTCAGCCTTGCGATGCATGCTGCCGACGACTTTGCGTACCAAATCATGAAGGGCCCAGGATACATAGCCGTGATTTCTGGAGAGGTAGTGCATCTAACTAAATGTACTCCAGTGGAAGTAAAAATACGCCAAACTCGGGAATGTTATCAACAATTGCCTGTATCGAAGGGAAACGAAACATATTTCTTGACACCTCGAACGCATATACTTTTTAGAACAGGAATGCAAATCTCGTGCAGTAGGGTACTTCCTACAATGTACCAGCTAAACGACGGATGGTACCGCATTACACCGAACGTGGAATACAGCAAGGCACCCATGATAATGGAACCGATGACCAAGCCTACCTGGCATTACAGCGATCCAGGATCCTTGGCTGCAAGCGGCATTTACACCAATCAGGACCTCGAAAAACTGAGGGATCACATAATGTTTCCCGCCGAAAAGGTCGGAATACTGAACACCGTAGCACGAGGCGTAATGGGGGAACCGACCATAGCACAAGGGATGTCACTATCTTATCTCTTGGACGAAAACTCTTTACAGAAAATCACAGAGAACGCCTGGAAGAAAATCTGGGGAACGTTCTTAATTTTCGGTAATGCAACTGCAGGATTAATCGGAATATACTTCTTTGCAAGGACAGCAAAGCTGATAATCGACACCATTATACACGGTTACGCACTACACACCATATACGGATGGTCAATACATTTAGTCGGAGCACTGTGGGACTCGGTGACCAATTTACTACTGCATCTAGCGCGAGGGACGCCGAAGGATGACAAAAAACAGGTAAGAGAGGCAGGAGCACCCCCGCTCCCGGCCGAACAAGAAGAAACTGCAGCGGACACCGAACACGCACACGCACACACTCAACTCTTACGATCTCCTTTGTACCATATTGCTATGCAAAGCAATGTGGAAAACATGGAAAAATCTACTATCCGCAACGAAGCTCACAATATGTATCCACAGCTATAAAAAAAAAATATTTTTCTCTCTTTTCTTTCTCTTCCTCTCAAGAAAGACTGAAAGTAATAAAATCCACATGTTAAAACTATATTAACTAACAAGTTAAGAACAAATGTAAAACCCAAAACTCGAGCGTTAGCCAGTACGATCTCGATTCTCAAAGAGTGCACAAGCCCGTTAGCATACTACTTATCCGCTATTTTCATCTAGGTAACACTTAATAAAACAATTATAGCATAAAAGTAAGTTTACTTATAAGATCGCTATTCTCGCCTTAGCATCATGCCCGGCCATTCGAGGTTACCAGATCTCGAAACTATATGCGGTGAGGAGCAGTCACAACTAACCGACGTGCCGCCTCGATCACAATACGAGGGTGCGCCGGGACGTGTAGAATTGCCGCTCGAAGTAATGAGGAATCTAATGAGGGGGCGGGCCATGCGCCGAAGAGCTCTTCGACGACCGGGCCCACCTGAACTTGTCGAATTGATCGACGCCCAGTACTTCGAGGGACCCCAGTAGGTTCCTCATGGAGGTCGAGGGGGACCCTTGTACGAGGACTACTTGAATCGAGAACGACCCCTAGCCGGTCCCCCAGCTCCGGCTGCGGTGGAGCGCGCTAATGTAAGGGCCTTCTTGCGGGCACGGATGGCTGGTCAGGGGCATGGTGCTCCCACTCACCGCGAGTGAAACATCAAGACACGAGCGAAAAAAAAAAATAAAAAAAAATAAAAAATAAAAATAAAAAAATCAATAAGTGGACTCTATTTAGATACTTTCATTAGTTATTGCTACACACATTTACTATAATAACACACTATACACACTTTTATACACAATTCTTTTCTCTCTCTTTTCGGACTTTATCATTTAGTTATGTATTCTTTTGTACTTAATATCATAAATCCAATAACACATACATTTATATACGTTCCATATACAATATTTTTTTTTATTATTATTGTTTACTTTATATATTATTGTAACGACATAATTATAAATACACGAATTTAAACTTAATTACTTACTCCACACATCTGCGCCTCACTACCACCTGCCGTAAAATAAGATAATAGAAATAAGTGACATTAATGCGAGCGATACAAAGGCAAAAGTAACATAAGTACATTATTCCATTTTATATTAATTCATACGTGGCAACATAACGTACCACGTATGACTTAAGGGAGAAGGTGTTACGTACGGAAATTTTATATTTTCGACGACGCACGTTAGAAATTTTGAACGCTTAAACGACGCACGCTAGGCTCGGAATTCCGAGCGAACGCTCAGTTTCCTGTAAATGTTTATCTTATCGGACGACCCTTGGAGGGCTGGGGGCCAGATGGGGCCCAAAACTACGCTTCTAGAATGTTCTAGAAGCTTCTAGAAAACCTCCCCCCTTAAGACGCAATGGAAATGGCGGGAATCTCGCGCGGGAGATTCCGGTCTTTTTCGGGTATAAATAGGGCGAAAAAACGCCGCGGAAAGCAGATAGTTCCGAGCTTCGGCTCTTTCCAGATAGTTCCGAGCTTCGGCTCCTTCCAGATAGTCCTGAACTTCAGCTCCTTACACACATTCCTTCGGCTCTAGCATTCAATTGCTCAGCCATTCCTTTGGCTCTAGCATTCAATTGCTCAGCCACATAGTCTTAGATCTAAATCATTTTCCTAAATCTCACTCAATTCCTTAAACTCAATCTTGGGACTTAGTCCCTGTACTTTTATATTTTAAGACTGCGCCTCACGCATAACTTGTACTAAATTTTAAGAATAAAGGTAAGATAAGTTTGAAAAGGAAAAGCTCAAAATCTGGAATCTCATCTCGTGTTAAAATTCTTAATCGATCACTTCTAAGATTCGACTCGCAGTTGTCGCTGACAAAGTGCGTGGCAATTGGTTCTGAGCGCTGACGAAGAGTGTGGCGAGCAGATACCCTTGCTGCCGAAAGCGTGGCGATTACGGGGTTGATCCTTGGAAATCATAATTAATTCCCGAAAGTGAATTTGGCCTTTACGCTGCCGATCTGAGCGCTGACGAAGAGTGTGGCGAGCAGAGTGTGGCGGATTGGCTTTTGAGCGCTGACGAAGAGTGTGGCGAGCTATAAAATTCATTTTCGAGGATTTGGGTTAGATGACGAAAAAGGGAGGTAGACGAACTCAAATTAAAAGGATTAGGTTCCAGATTAAAAAAGCAGTAATTTCTAATCAAGATCCTTTTCCCCTCCTCCAGCGATTACAACAACTACAAAACGCACCTACATTTAAACCTATTCCTGTCGACTTCGACATCGATTATCCCCATTATAATCAGATAAATAAAAGTGATCGGTACAAAATTTATAAACTCAGATATCTTTTCGGTCCCGAATAATAACAACAATAATAATAATAGCCTTCACACGACTTGTTCAAATCCCTGGTAAATTGCTTAAATGCATTGACCAAAAAACGGACGAACAACAAACAGAACGTGACAGAACGTGACACCTGTCATACCGACGAGATGCAGCGACTACGACCATGCCCTGCGGCCACATGCGCATGCTCAGTGGTCGCACGCGCATGCAAAGTGCGCCAATTTGAAACTAGTGTGCAAAGTAACAAGTAGAATTAAACAAATGAAACGCGCTAAAGTCATATGTGAAGTCGCAGACACGTGCAATAATGTGCAATATTTAACGTCGCCGGTGAAATACCACTACTTTCATCGTTTCCTTACTTACTCGGTTAGGCGGAGCGCGTGCCCCGAGGGCTTCGTGCCCCGGCGGTCACGGTGTTCTAGAGCCAAGCGTGTCAGAGTGGCGTGAGGCCTCGCGGCCGATCGCCGTTAATACTCCCGCGTGATCCGATTCGAGGACACTGCCAGGCGGGGAGTTTGACTGGGGCGGTACATCTGTCGAGCCTATACTCTGCCGTCAGCGGCAAGTGGGGCGGCAAGTGGGGCGGCCGCGCGGGGAGTCATCTCCGCGCGCCGCCACGAAGCCCTGACGAGTAGGAGGGTTGCGGCGGTGTGCCTCCCCTTCCCCCGCATAATTAAACTAAAGAAACTCCCAGCGTGAGACCTAACTGCTTGAATCGAGATGCTTGATTATTCTGTACGATTGATTCATTTAAAATTGGCGCAGTTTTACATACGCGTGCGGCTACTGAGCATGCGCATGTGGCCGCAGGGCATGGTCGTAGTCGCTGCATCTCGTCGGTATGACAGGAATCATAACCTGATTCTTGTCAACTTTAACGTTTAATATTTTGCGTCGCGGGGCAGAGCGACACTTTTTTCTGCCAGATTCGGTCGTTTCGTGCAAAAACGCGTCGAATGAGCCTAAATTCATCGTTTTTGTGCTGCTGTAGCTAAACTGAAGAATTACCATCAATTCTTCATATAATATAATTAAACGTTTAATAAAAGTATGTTATTGTTTATTAACTTTTGTCTTTTTATGACATAATAAATTTATAGAATGAATATTGCCGCTCAATTCACGCGGCTCTGCATCTTAGTGACGTTTTTAAAAGGACAGAAAAAAATGCGTGATATGATGGAGCGAGCGAGATAGTTATTTAAGACCGTCTTAAGTTCAATCTTAAGATGTTATGAACTAATCACAGAGCCGTATTAACGTCTTAAGACATTACTTAAAACGATCTTGAAGACTATGAATACCGGCCTAAGGATACAATATCAGTGTTCCTCACATTTTTCCTCTCGCTGCTCTCCTCCGCGATTTGTGGTATCACGTACGATATGCGCTAAAGCAAGCAAACTTGTAAAAAAGGCATGTCGATAGTGATCGCATTTATGAAACTTTGTCGCTTTTCCGCGATGCCGATTACTTCTCTTCGTACGCTTGCTTCGTGCAACTGTCATCGAATATTTTGGCAGTTGTGTATCGGGTTAAAAGTGTAATAGTAAGAGTATAATGCTAAGGCTAAGTAGCGCGTATACGAAGCGCGAGTCTGTGGTGCCTAGTAAAGTCTAAAATGTTATAATAATAATACTAAAATAATAATTTCTTAACTGCATATACGTTGCCTAAATTATTCACTTGAATAATTTTTATAAATTTTGTAAAAATTTACGTGCCTAAAAAATTAGAAAAAGCTGGGTTGCAACGGGCAACGTGCAGCGTTTTAGTCCGACGTCTCATTCGCTGCGCTACGCTTGCTATCCAATTTTCGTATATTCGGTAAAAAAAGCGCAACAAAATTTATTTAATTTAAATGTTATTTGTTTGTTTAATCAATTATTAAAAATTGAGAAAAATGTTATTTATATTTCTAGAACTTTGCTTTGATTCTCGTCCGTTTATTCCAAAACGAGATAGATAGCGTGGAGTATTATTCTTTCTTTTTTGTAGTATTAATAAGGATAATATACTTGTGTATATCTAGACACATGTATCTGACGCATATTTATTTATAGGAGAGAAGAGAAATTACAATTACTACAGATTGCAAATAAAGAAGTCATAACGGAAGAAAGAAATATCCATAGCAAAATATTAGTACAAACAAATGCAAATGCAGATATAGATGATAACACAATGCAGGTAGATAAAGATGAGCAAGCTCTTCATGATGTAATGATGCATAGCGAATTGGCTGCAATGAGTACTGAAATAGATGATGAAATAGATATACATGAAATAAGTAACATGCAGGTAGATAAAGATGAGCGAGCTCTACATGATGTCAGGATGCATGGCGAATTGGCTGTAATGAGTATTGAAATAGATGATGAAATAGATGTACATGAAAGTAAAATGCAGGTAGATAAAGATGAGCGAGCTCTTCAAGATGTCATGATGCGTGCCGAATTGGCTGCAATGGGTATTGAAATAGATGATGAGGAAGAAAAAGTGACACGCACGTTAAGCGATAATGAATTAGAAAGAATATTAGAAGATGACAGTGAGACTGAAGCAAATGACACATTTTTAACAGATAGCAATATAGATGCATTCTGTGTAAACGCTGGGAGTTTCCCAGGAAAATGTATCGTGGATTTTGAGTATGTTAATCAACAACTGCATGACAAATTTGACGAGCACTCTCGCGGAATAGAATGCCCTTTTCGCGATTTGACACTTATTGGTGCCCGTCAATACGGATTAAGAAATAAATTTTTTTACAAATGCCGAATGTGCAATTTTGAAAGCGCTGTGTGGAGTGAGCGATCCCCTGAGGAAAGTTTAGACGTAAATACAGGGGCTGTGGCCGGCGCTATATTAACTGGTGTAGGATACACACAATTACGAGAAAGTTGCGCTGCTATGAATATTAAATGTATGGGAAGAACAAAATATGAAACGTGTCATGAAAATATTGCCGAAGCATTCGCAAAAGCTGCTGAAGAAAGCATGAATGCTGCTGCAAAGGAAGAACGTGAATTAGCATTACAACGCAATGAAGTTAAAAATGGATAACCGCATATAGCAGTAGCATGTGATGGAAGCTGAATGAAGAGATCATACAGAACAGGACGGTATGATTCTTTATCAGGTGTAGGCACAATATGTGGTGCGCGAACAGGCAAAGTATTGCACATAGCTGTAAGAAATAAATATTGTGCAGTTTGTGTAAAAGCAGAGAAGCTAGAAAAAGAACCTGCAAATCATAAATGTTATAAAAATTGGGGCAGAGATTGCAGTTCAACAAGCATGGAAGCAGACGCAATCGTAGAAGGATTTAAGACAAGCATTGAAAAGCGCGGATTAATGTATTCCACCTTTATAGCAGACGGAGATAGCAGCGTATATAAAAAAATAATACAGGCCAATCCGTATCCCAATGTTTTCATTGAAAAAATTGAATGTCGGAATCACCTACTGCGCAATTTAGCAACAAAGATAAAAGAAATCGCAAAAACAAAAGGACGTTTTGGACAATTAAGAAATGTTATTGGCAATCGTGTACTTCAAATTCGAACAGCTGTGACAAAAGCTGTGCAGTACCGTAAGGAAGAGCAGAGCACAATGCAGCAAAAGATTGTGTCCTTAAAAATGGATTTAAATAATATTATAAGTCACGTTTTTGGCGAACATAATGAATGCGCACAGATAGGATACTTTTGCGATGGATCGCAGAAAGAAAACGAAGAGAATTATATTCCACAATTGAAAAAGTGTGGACTGTATGAAAAACTGCAGAATGCATTGAAATGTATTAGTTATAATGCCAAAAGTTTAATACAGGATAAAGACAGTAACAGAGTAGAAACATTTGACTCTGTTATATCCAAATGTACTGGTGGAAAAAGAATTAATTTCGGTCTAAGAGGATCGTACGAAACGCGTTGTAATGCTGCAGTAGTCGCCTTTAACGATAATGACCCCATAAGTCGCCTAAGCTGTATTCTGGGAA
Source organism: Temnothorax nylanderi (assembly GCF_030848795.1). Classification (NCBI taxonomy): domain Eukaryota; kingdom Metazoa; phylum Arthropoda; class Insecta; order Hymenoptera; family Formicidae; genus Temnothorax; species Temnothorax nylanderi. The sequence continues at coordinate 29,703 of NW_027250099.1, forward strand.
CAAAACCAGGAGAAATAGCTGAGCAGTTTGAAAGTGACAAAAAACGAAGCGCACAAGCTGCACGTCCTACGAAAAAACGATCGACACCACAAAATAGAAAACGTGCAATGGCAGACAAAGATTATGGTCCGCAAGCTGATAAACCTGATGCAACATCAGACGAAATAGAATTAAGAAGAGCGCAACATATGCATATGCTGCAAGAATGGCAAATGAAGCGAGCAGCAATCTCCGCTTCTCACTTTGGACACATATGTAAGATGAGACCGACTACTTCTTGTGCATCAAGAGTTAAGGCGATAATATATCAACAAGAACTAAATGTGGAATTAGTGCAACATGGAACAAAAAACGAAGATGTTGCACGCGAAAGTATTGAAAATGCACTTAACATTAATATTAAACGTTGCGGATTATTTATAGATTCAGAAATACCATTTTTAGGCGCTTCGCCAGATGGATTAATAGATGATGATGGAATTGTGGAGATAAAGTGTCCTTACGCAGCACGATTCTTAACACCAGAAGAATTAGCTTAAGAACTTAACACCATTGCAGCAAATGTTTCGAATTTGCAGTCATTATATAAGAACGAAAAAGATAAGGAAATGAAACGCAGTCACATATATTATTATCAAGTACAAGGGCAATTACATATTACACAACGACAATATTGCATCTTCGCACTGTGGACACCATTGGGATTAAAAATGGAAAAGATTGACCTACTGACCTACGGTAATGAAATATTAATACACGTGTCTAAACGCAATTCTGACTTTAGAAATGTCTTTCTAGTATTCATACAATGTATCTCATGCAATAAAACACGCATATATATTAATAGTTAATTATTTCACAAAATTAATAAAAATCTTTAATAATGGCTCAAATTGAGTAAATGATGATTCGTTGGATTCGTTTTACTCCCAAGAACTTAAATCTATCGATAAAATATCAAATTTACATTAATTACGGATTTTGACCTTGACAGGTGCGTTTCTTTAATAATAAATGAAATTGAATTTAAATAGCATAGGAGGGTTTCTTACATCTCCCTGAACAAGAATCTATCGTAATATTATGAAAATATTCGATAATTAACAATTTCACGAAAAATAGTGAAAATCCGTAATTTTAGGAAAATTCAAGTTTTTTCTTCATAGGTGACTTTAGTTAGTCCCTCTGAACATGAATATGAAGTAAAAACATAAAAAAGTTAATTAATACGAGTTTTGACCCCGAATGGTCATTTCTTGAAATATTGTGAAAATTGCATAAGTCACGTCAGATTCTCTTTCCATGTGTCCCTACGAACACGTACATGTCGTCGAATGAGTGAGTCTCGATTACGCACATTACAAATCGGACACGACAATATTTCCCGATCGGACACATTCCCGATCGGACACGGTAACGATCGGACACGGTGTCGATCGGACACGGTGCCGATCAGGGGGTGCACACTCCCGTACTATTTTGTCGTGTAGCGTTTCAGCGCCATCTTATAGTTTTTCCTCGTGAAAATGGAACTACGTAGCAAGATGGCGTCATCCGTCGGTAAAAATGCGCAACGTTTTAGTATCCATAGGGCCAGTTTCACCATCTCCGATTAACGTGATCCTTCGAAACTCATTCTTTGTCTCTTTCGTAAGAAAGAGACAAAGAATGAGTTTCGAAGGATCACGTTAATCGGAGATGGTGAAACTGCCCTTACATTTATTATTAAAATAAAAAATTAAATTATTTTTAAAAAATATAATATATAAATATAGGATATTGAAATGAGTAAAAAAGTTATTATTTACGTTTTATAAATGTTTTTATTGTTGTTATACAACTCTGCGTGTAATAAAATTATAATACAATAATATTATTGGCCTATACTACTACTACGTTTACGCGAGCGTTACTTCTGTAGTAACTTACGATAATTTCTTCGCGTAAACGAGATTTTCTTTCGCGTAAACGGGATTTTGTAGTAACTTATGATAATTTACTCCGCGTAAACGAATGCATTCTCATAAGTTACTATAGAAGTAACGCTCGCGTAAACGTAGTACTAGTTTACATTCCATGTTTACATTCAAAGCCTGTGAGAATTGTATACGAAATAATAAATAGTGTAAAGGATCCAAATCGTTTCATTATTTCATATGCAATCCTGAATTGAACAAAATGGATAATTGTTGGATAATTTAAGATCGCTGTTTCACACATTTTCTTTATAAACAAATACGAAATGTGTGAAAGCAACAGAAAAAAGTAGATAGGCTATAGGGATTCTAAAACATGGTGTGTCTGTCGGGGCGCGGGGGAGGATGTGGAACGCGCGGGGGAATGCCGTAAGCGGTGGGCGAGGGGATAGCGTCGGCAGAGGGGCACCGCCTCACTTTCCGCCCTAGGGAGGAAAGCAGTCGTGACGAAGTATGATCACGCGTCTCGCGTGTGTCATCCAACGTCATAGGTGCCCCTCTGCCAACGCCATCCCCTCACCATACCGCTTACGGCATTTCCCGCGCGTTCCACATCCTCCCCCGCGCCCCGACAGACACTTTACGAATCTTTCCACAATTAGATTGTTAGTTTGAAGTTTGAATTTTTTTCCGAAAGCGTGAGAACGTCGATAGTCGTTGCTCGCGCGGTACGTTTATATTGAGAGATAAAGAGTGCCATGGACAGTCAACTCAAGGACAGTCAACTCAAAGATACGGAGGTTTTGATTTCGTTGTCTGACGAGCATCTGCAGGATCAGGTCGTAGAAGTCGAACTCACATCGACGGATATTGAGTTGGTCACTTTCACTTTGCTCGATCTGTTGCGCGAAGTTTGGAATTCTGAATGTCCGGCGTCGCGGAATTTAAGACTGTTGCTCGCAAGCGTCTCGAAGTACTTGACGACTACGAATCCGAAGCGAACCGATTGCAACGTACGTCGTATGCGCGAGGGTAGCAACATAAAGAGCGTGCTGACAGAGCTCCATAAAATTTGGCTGAAGGAAGGTCCTAAGAATCCTACCTGTACAGAGAATGAAATGTACAATTTCATTCGCGATCAACTTCCGCCGAAGTTGTATTCGTCATTAGTGAGTGACCTAATGACACAAGATACCTATTACGAATGGATTAACTATCACGACAGTTACGTCAATAGCTTATCCGTTGGTGCGGGAGGGGATATCCTCACCATGATTTCGACGGATCATTCGTACAGCATGGAGAAGCGGGTCGAGGAGGAGGCAGGAAGCGGCGGGCTCGACGCGTTATTCGACCTGACGGAGTCGGGTCGCGACCTCGAACGTATGCCGCAGCATATATCGAGGATGAAGGATCGACGGATGCTTACCGTGAGGTCGCCTGGCGAGATCGGATCGCAGTTGATCCGTTTGGACATCTTTGACGTGAAGGATATCGTGAACAAGGATAGGCGCGAATGGTGGAGATACGCGAAATTGCGATCTCAAATTTTGACCACTTTGTCGCGTACGGATCGCAAACGACAATTACTGAGCCAGTTTTTGGATCAAGCCGCGGATGATTTGAGGAAGATTCCTGGGGTTGTGAAGGAGACGAAGAACGTCGTCTATGAAAGCGGTCGGAGCGACGTTTGAAAAAAGATATATGTATTGTATATCACAAATATTTTTTTGTTACATATATAAATAAAGAAATACGCGTATGTGTGTATCTGGAGATGAATATATGTACATGTACCATATATCTGCATTCCCTACTCTACGCTGTTATGCAGTGATCGCGATAGCGATGAAGGGTGTCGATCAAAAGAAACATACATATAGATATAGAGAATATTGGTGGAAAAGAGGATAGGAAGTACAGTAACGGACGAAGTTTTGTCGGTTATTTTTTTTATTTATTTATTTTTAAAACTATACGAGGGTTACAACAATTTTTCTGTACTTTCAAAACACAGAGCGGTTAACTCGCAATCGACGATATCATTGCGATCGAAAAATTCGCTCTCGCGTATCGTTCTCGGGACGTTCGCGGGATCCGTCGTGGTGACCGCGATAGCGATGAAGCGCGTTAGCTTTGCGTCGATCATGCTGGTAATCGCGCGCAACGAGGTCACGAGGCGGGTGACGCAAAGGTCGAGGTTGAACATACGGAGCACGGCGTTTATCGAGACGATCAGACGAGTTGTGGGCGTTTCTAGGCGTAGGGTCGACAGATTATTAATCTTTCCAAATCGTAATTTTAGATTTCCGTTTTCGAAGCACATCGGTGGTGGAGCGCGCTCGTTCTTGCCGCGCTGCAGGTGGGACAACACCGCGCGGCTTTGATCGACGAGTTCCTTCCACGTTTCAGGCGAGAGCGCGATCTCTTTGCCATGGCAATCCCCTATGATGATGTGCACGTAGCAGGGGAGTACGGCTGTGATACCGACGTCTATGAATTTATATCCCGTTTTTGTTAATAGGTATCTTCTTTCCAGAATTCGTACCGGATGACGTTCGGCGTCGCGTTTCGAAGTACTGTCGTCGTCGTGACTGGAGAAAGAGAACAAAAAATTATTGTTATATATATATCGTAGGCGAGCGATACGGGATCGCCGCAAACTTACCACATTTTTTGTTTTTTCCGTGAGTCGACGTTGCCTCGAATTGAAAACGGAGTCTCTAATTCCGTCGATTGCTCGTTGGCTCTTCTTTTCTTTTTCACGCTACCGACGCCGTTCTCGAGATCATCGCCGGATTGACGCTGTTCGAAATATGGGGCGTGTAACGTCGAGCACATCTCTCTCTTTTTTTTCTTTTTTCTTCGTTGTCGCGGTGCGGATGACGGATCACGCGAGAATGAGTCGTTCGAGGGAAGTCAAGGCGGAATATAGTTTTGAAAAAATTATGAATCCCCCCCACCTTTCATTAATATTCTCAGGAGCGGATCGTAAAAAAAGGGTGGTTACGTCGAATCGTTCTGTTCTTCTTCCTCTTCTCTATTCGACGTCTCCTTCACGAACGCGTCAATTCGAACGAATCGACTCAATAGATCTCGCAGTTGCGTCATTAGTCCGTCTCTCGGGCAGGTAATACCGAGGATCCTCAGATCGAATTTGTCGGAAGCCGTTATGGTTTTCGTGAATTCGTTGAATCTGTAGAATCGGTTTTTACTGATGAAGTATAGATTACCGTCGATGTATCGAAAGGCCAACGATACGCTGTGAGGTATTCCCGGAAATATCATGTCAATGTGGTAGAACTTAACGATATTCATCGAACAATCGTCTATCTCACCCACAAAATTATCGTTGTATATGACGAAGGTTCGTCCTTCGTTCGTGTTCAGCACGGCGTTGATCTTTGCGTTCGCATCGGGAAGTCCGAGATCTGTGTAGGATCTCGGCCAAGATGACATTAACTTTACACGCGGATAAGTGATCATGTAGCTCATATTGCCCGCGAACAACATGATATTGCCCGAGGGCGTCTGATACGCGGCCGTTAGACGCGTAAAATTCTTAGGAAGAAATTTCATGTAGTTCGTCAATAGCAAGGGCTTCTTGTATGTTTTTCCGTCTATATCGATCGACCACATGTACCGATCGCGCGAGATGTACACTCGACCGTTCATTATCAGTACGGTATCCACGTTTCGCAAGGTGCACAGATCCGTCTCGACGTCTTTCGTAGTCGTCGCTATCGTTGTGGTAGTCGTCGTTGTCGTTGTGGTAGTCGTTGGTGTCGTCGTTGCTAGTTTTGGAATTTTAACGTTTTCTTTAGTGCCGTACAGGTGTTGAATGGAAAGAATGTCCTCTAGACTGAGTCGAACGGGGAACATATCATCAGGCACGAACGCGTACATCACCGAATCTTTGCGGAAGCTGTGCGCCAAGCCTAAAGAGTGACCGATCTCGTGCGTCAGCGTCTGAAGTAAATTGTACGTTCCCGGGGGATTCTTATTCAGCTGTATGTGCCACGTCTCCGCTTTGTCCACGTGCACCTCCGAGACGTAATTGGGTTCTCCGGTGGGAAAGAACGCGTGAGCTATTTCGCCATGGGGACCCCTAAATGAAGATGAACACAGTTCGTTTCGTAGGGAGTGTAGCATCGTGTGACGCCCTTCACGAAACGATATCAGAATATCGGGATTCAGCGAATTGCGCTCGAACGTCAATGACGAATTCGCTGCCCACAGATCGAACGCAGCTCGGGCCGTTTTCAAGATCCACTCGTTGGCCAGATGAAAGTTCCATTTGAGATGTTTCTTTGGCCATTTGTTTGAAAGCGGAGCGAACGTGCGTTCCGAAATGTCTTCGACGCCGCATCGCGGTTGACGCATTCGATTCAGCGTCTCTTCGTTTAATTCACCGTCGCCGGGTAGTTGGTAGACTTCTTGAAACAGCGAGATGGCTCGATGTAACTCCTGCGTAGTGTTGTCGGATGATGATGATGATGATGAAGAAAATCGTTGCACGCCGTCGTTATACAGATACCCATATTTTTGCAGATAAGGGATCACACTTTCATTCTCATCTTGAATCAAATTACAATTTACCGCAACGACGGTAATAATCGCGCACACAATTACGCGCGCGAATGACATTGCTGAGAGAGAAAGGGGCGGAAAAAAATGACCGGTGCGTTTTTCCATCAACTCTTCGAGAAAACGATAAGCGTCACCGCCCGACTGAGACTGACGTATCGGACGATGCGTTCCTATTTTTAACCATCGCCGCCGACCTCACCCGAAAGAAATTCACAAAAAAAATCTACAATTTTAGAGCTAGAGTCTAGACGTCTAGACGCTGACGGTTGCGACTTCCGGAGGTGACTAGCGGTCGCGACTTCCTCGCTAGCCGCTGCGACTTCCAGAGGTGGCGACTTCCTCGTTAGCGGCCGCGACTTCCAGTATATTATAACTAGATATGAGCAATCAATCATATACACGGCATACGCTGATCGGTGAATTTATACCGGGGAAAATTATCGTCGATTGAATCGTCATATGCAATCATCGCTGAATCATCGTTATTTGTTCCCAGTATAATCAAACATATTCAAATTTCATGTGATAATGTCTGAAAAGAACAAGTCACCGTATAATGATTTTTCTTTAATGAGTATATAAGGGGCTCTATTTTTTTACGAGCTACTATTCTTTAAGCAAAGTTCTTAACTATTCTTTAAACAAAGTTTTTCGAGATGGAGGATATAAAAGATTTGATAACAGGTTGCGATCTGATAAAAAAAGAAATGGAGGAGGCTTACCATCAAACATTAATAATGACGGCAAGCGCCAAGCGATTGCAAACGGAGGTTGAAAAGATAAAACGCAATACCCCGAATTGCCTTGAAGTGGAGTACTCTATGGAGGAGAAGATGAAATTGTTCGATCAGATGTAAGTGTAATAATTTTTTTATTTCTATTCGTTACATCATCATCACAATCAATCAGACGCGATAAAGCGATTAATGTTTCTCTAATTTTTTTCTATTAGAAATCAATGTGTATCATCAATATTGGACTTGCGTATTCGTTTGATAGATAGAACATTAATGGATATAAGAAAACGAGAATTCGAAGCACAAAGAATAAGCGAGAAATTTGACGATATGTCAAAAAACACTCGTGTTATTATATCTAAAGATGATGATGATGATACCGTCGCTTCCGGCAGCAGCAGCGACAACGTCGATTGAATTGCCATATGCGATCATCGCTGAATCGTCGTTATTTGTTCCCAGTATAATCAAACACATTCAAATTTCATTGCTTTAAGATACTGGTTTCTATGTATAATATAAGGAAAGTAATAAAGACAAAAAACAATTGTGAAAAAATATTATTGCGACTTCCTCGCTAGCGGCCGCGACTTCCAGAGGTGACGACGAGCGTCTACGTGAATCAGCGAAAAAAAAGATATCGTAATGATGAGAAGTTTCATTGTCAGTATGTTTGTAAGTTAATTATATATTATAACTAGATATGAACAATGAATCATAAACGCTGATCGGTGAATTTATACCGAGGAAAATTATCGTCGATTGAATCGTCATATGCAATCATCGTTAAATCGTCGTTATTTGTTCCCAGTATAATCAAACATATTCAAATTTCATGTGATAATATTTGAAAAAAGAATAAGTCACCGTATTATGATTTTTCTCTTTAATGCGAGATACGGATAAAACAATTTTCTCGACAAACAGCGCTACAGAGTGTCGAGACGCGCGCGACGTTCCGCCCACCAATCGTGTAACTTGCATACGTTCTCCATGGCACAATTCTTCGCGTGGCGTCCGCAGAGGAAAGATCGTATCGCACCGAGGGTCTCCAGTCGACCGATGTCCTCGTATTCAATGTCCATCGACTCGATTTTAACGTTAAATTCACCGATGGCATCGCCGAGAATCTCCTCCAGCCATCCTTTCTTTTCAGTGCCCTTCACGTAGATGAGCCTGAGCGTCTCGCAGTTCAGCCCGTCGCACACGGCGCGTCGAATGATTGTTCTCGCCCGAACGTAATTCACGTCTCCATCGTTCCATTTTAAACCATGATGATTCGCCGTCAACCAGCACGCCCGCGATTTTTCCGCTCTCGTTAGAAGATCCCACGTCATTGGCGCGCAAAACACTTGGTGAATCAGTTCCTTTCCGTTTCTGAGCACGGCCACTTCTTTAACCGTGAACTTATCGCGGATAACGAATCCCTGCAGATCCACGAATATTGGTACGTCGCGGTCGACGGGCATCGTCTGTCTCTCTCTCTCCACGGACAGTCGTTACCCCTCTGTTACGTCGCGACCGATGAACATCGTCTTTGTCTATGGGCAGTCGCTACTCCCTCTCTTTGAACTTATCGTTTATCGCGATTTCGTCAGACAAATAGATACGTTCTTCTTCTGTTTTTTTTCTTTACACAATTTTACGGACTATGTTAGTCAGCGGATTGTACTCGATCACGCGATCGTGGATGATGAGACAGTAGGCTGTCGTATTGGAATCTATATTACGTTTGCAATCAAACTCTATGCGAACGTCCACGGTGGCACTTTTGACCGATTCGTTCTGACGAGAACAGTCGATCACTACGAACGGGCCCCATTTGTCGAATTCTTCCATCGTTAGGAGCGCGCTCTCGCGCTCGCATCCGTAATACGACTTTCGAAATTTCATGTACATCTCGTACAGTATGGCTGTTCTACGCTTCTCAAAATCCAAGTTCATATCATCGTAGGGATAAAAATCTGAATTAAGGTACAGTTTTACATTGGTGAGATTACCGTCATCGAACTCGGAGGCGTGTTTCAATAAATTGTTAGACCTCCCGGTTTGCAGCGCGAAAATAACGTATCGCGGTTTCTCAAGTTGCGTCGCTGCTTTCACGGCCCACGAATGCCTGTTCGTGGTCTGCAGCAAAGGGTACTCGTACAAATCCCACGAGCGGAAGCCCATACTTAGGTATCGTCCGCTCTCCAACGTTCGTAAAAGGGACAATTTATTGATGTCGTTCAGCACCACGTGCGGCATTCGCCATTGCACTTTTCAACAGAGTAATCATAGGATTCTTGTGGCGTTCCGGTTTCGTGATGATGCAATTGGTGTCGTTTCGGGAACGTATCAGAATGAGTTCGTGTCGCGCGTTTATCACCACGCGTTTGTAATCTTCGCAAAAACCTAGGAGAACGTTAAGGGGTACGCAGAAATTGAAATCGCCGATTTTGGATCTCGAACGAGGTCCCACGTTTTCCTCGATCACAGTCCATCCCGCGTTTTGCAGCTTCTTGCTTCTCTCGGCGGTAAGCGACACGAAATTCTTGATCGAACTGGTTATTCCAACGTTTCTGTTCCTGTCGATCTCCACGCCGTTGAGTTCGTATCGAATCTCGTCGAACATAAACGCCACGCAATTGTTGTCCATCGTCGTATCCGAATCCTTTTCCGGAACGTCGTCGGAGAGTATCCCCTCGATGTACAGAAAACTTTCGCAGGGTAGAGTGTACAGATCCTGTTGCTGTATCGGAATTCGTATTTCGTCGCTGTGCCCGAACGTGGTATTTGCATATGGATTATAAGTGTGAGTCTCGATCTTGACGATTCGATCGTCGAAGATCGGTTCACCTCCGATACTCAGGATGTCAGCCATGATCGTTCCTTACGACGAATCCCAGAGATCGTAGAAAAGCGACGTTCGCAGCACTCAGTCCGTTTTTCTTTTTCTTCTTTTCTCTCACAATCAGTCTACGTGTTCCTTTCGTCGTTGGAGCGTCGAACGATAACGTTCGCGGTGCAATGGTAGATGTGGCTCTCGCGAATGACTCGTTCAAAACGAGCATCTTTCACGCACGCACATATCCGTCCCGATTTTTTTATTTATTTTATTTTATCTTCTGCGCCGCACGTGTAGTCGAACCGTTATCTCCTCCCCGCGGAAGTCGATCAATCGTCCAATTTGATCCACGACGCGCAACGTTATATCGGTGATACTCCGCGCGATGACCGGAAGGTAAATGATCTGCGTCGGAGTCTCCGACAGTTTATATCCCGGTGGAACGTTCGGCGCAAATTCGTGTATCGTGTGTGCCGGCTTGCCGTTGCTATAGGCTCCCGCGGTGACGTTACATTCCACACGAATGATATTCACGGGCATAATATTTACCGGTTCGTCGGACGCGTTCCATTTATTCGGCTCGAGTACGCGACGTGTCGAGAAACCTAACAAAGAGCCAATGTTGTTCGGTTTGGTGAAGTCAACACTATAGGCGCACTTGATCTCGCTTCTCATGGTATTCTCGTTAGCGCGCAAAATTACCGAGCGTTCGCTTTTTTCGTGGTCGTCATCGTTATCGTCCACGTATATGTAATCGTCTTTCTTCTTCTCGCTACCGTGCGAAGAAATCGTACGTTTCTTGCGTAGGATAGCCGTTCTCAGGTATCTACCTATAGCGTCCAGTTCGTACGATCCTTCTGGAATAGCGATCACGTCGTCGATGTCGAAGTAAAATCTGTTGTTCGTGGAGTCAATGTTCGGTATCGTGTTGTACGTCTCGAAATTCGCGAGACCTATCTCGTATTCGCCACCGCTCAGATCCAGAGCGGGAAAGTAGCTGGTCGAGAGAACGCTGCTTCTTACGGTTAGCGAGAGAGTTAGCGACATAGCGAAATTGTTTCTCCCCCCTTCTCATTGTCAGAGACGTTTCCAGTCGACACCTCGGAGGAACCGCAGGCACAATTGACCGCAGATGCTCTGATCGAACGTCTGATACGAACGACGGTTGTACACGATATTCACGTCACTCCCGAGATATCGTTCGAGTTCCTTCGGGGGTCGAAGATTTCCAAAACTGTCGAAGTAGATCGCGTTGTTCCCCCTCTTCGCATAGGCGACCCAGTGCGTACCCGAGCCCTCCGCGTCGTCCAGATTTACGATTCCGCTTTCGTCGCGACGCACCTTCGTCGGCAACGCGTCGCGCATAAACACGCCCCTAAAGAAAGGTATGCGCGAAAGGCGCGCGGACCGATTCAATTGCTCATTCGTTGTGACGTTGAACGGCGACAAATCGAGCGTCGTCGTAGTCAGTGTCTTTTTCGGCGAATTTTTTTTTACCCGTTCTCGTTCTTTTTCTGCTCGTTACGCCGCTACCGCGTTTGTACGGCGCGAGATATAGTCCGCGACCCTCCAACGCGCGATTGTGGCGTTGCAGTTCCTCGAGCTGACGTCGAGCGGCCTTGTTGTCGTTTACCGCCTTGGCCACGCCAGCCGCTCCACCAATCAGGGATCCGAGCGCCCCCAATATCGGTAGAAAAGGAAGGAGACCCCCGCGTTTCGCCACCGGGAGAATTTTCTTTCTCGTTGCCGCTCTCTTTTTCTTCCTCATGCCCATACCCATTTTCGTTTTTGCTTTCATAGCAGCCCATACAGCGGTCGCGGCAGCTCTCTCACCAAAGGTTGTGCCGCTCGCCGTAATACGCTCGCGCGCCTTTTCAGCTAGCGCTCGATCGGCGACGTGTCGATCGGCGAGATCGCCGCTTCGCGAATAAGCGATATCGTGCTCGCGACACGCCTCGTCCAACGGATTGATACCTCGATCACCGCGCGCTAGTCGCTTGGCGAGACGAGTACCCGGCCCGCAGAATTGATAGCCGGGTATGTGTAATTCAACGGGAAGCGCGCCTATCGCTCTGTTGAGAAGGCCATTGCCGACGCTTCGGGACGCTGCGCGCGACATGCACCGCAATCCCTTATGAGCGATGGTGGGCCGTCTATGTGCGTTCTCTGCCACGGGCGATTGTAATGTTCCAAACACGGACGACAGTCTCGTACGTCGGGATCCGTCCTCAGATGAACGGGCAATTTGTCCCACAGTCGATCGACGTAGTCGGAAAAATTGCGCAGCAGAAGGATCTTCGGCACGAATTGCAGTTGCTCGGCGGACAGATCGAGAACATCGCGTTTATCCGTCGGTAGGAGAAACATCGCGGCCACTGGGGGCGTAAACCGATCGAACGCACGTATAAATAGGGCGAGTGTACGCGCACGCGCGTAAACAATGCGATTCGTGAGACAACCGTCGACGATAGGAGTGTCGAATCTCGATTGCAAGACGCGACTGACGTCGGGTTTAACGTCGAGAGAGACGCGCCGGCACGGCCCTCTTTTTTACCGATTGCGATAGGGGCAAGTGTGCGCGCACGCGCGTAACAATGCGATTCGTGAGACAACCGTCGACGATAGGAGTGTCGAATCTCGATTGCAAGACGCGACTGACGTCGGATTTAACGTCGAGAGAGACGCGCCGGCACGGCCCTCTTTTTTACCGATTGCGATAGGGGCAAGTGTGCGCGCACGCGCGTAACAATGCGATTCGTGAGACAACCGTCGACGATAGGAGTGTCGAATCTCGATTGCAAGACGCGACTGACGTCGGATTTAACGTCGAGAGAGACGCGTCGGCACGGACCTCTTTTACCGATTGCGATACGTTGCGTCATCTGCGGCCCTTCCAACTGCGGTAAGACTAACGTGTTGTTAAGCCTACTGGAAAGTCCGCACGGTCTGCGTTTCGAGAACGTATACGTGTACTCGAAATCTCTGCATCAGCCGAAGTATCGTTACCTCGAGACACTGCTCGAATCGATGAACGAGATCGGTTATCGCGCGTTCTCCAACAATCGCGACTTCGTGCCGCCGAGCGAGGCGCTCCCCGATTCAATATTCGTGTTCGATGACGTAGCCTGCGACAAGCAGGACGCAATCAGGGAATACTTCGCTATGGGTCGACATTCGAATATCGATTGTTTCTATCTCTGTCAAACGTACGCCAAGATACCGAAGCACCTGATACGCGACAACGCGAATCTGTTGATCCTGTTTAGACAAGACAGGACTAATCTGAGACACGTGTACGACGATCACGTGAGCCCCGATATGTCGTATGAAGATTTCTGCGCGTTGTGCCGCGAGTGTTGGCGGCGGAGGTACGGTTTCGCGGTGATAGACAAGGACAGCGCACTACAAAACGGCAGATACAGACGGGGATTCAACGACTTCGCCGTACTGTAGAACGATCAGTAGCAGTCGAACGTTCCGAGAGCGATGAACGACGCGAGGGACACCACCGAACGAGAAAAGACCGCGCGACAGATCGCTAAAACGCGTGCGTCGATACGCAGAAAATACAGAGCGTTGAAAACCGGTAGGATGGAGAACGAGATCGCTCTCGAGAGACAATTCAAGCCAATCGTCGACCCGTTGAAACAATCGTCGAACATGCCGGGAAAAGCGAATCCAAAAATGACAATGTGGCGGCGACGAAAGAAATCGTCATTAAAAAGAAACGCGAGGATAGCGAAGATGACGACGACGACGAAGGAAATTCGTCCGAAAGATGATATCGAGACCTAAGAAGAGAAAAAAACAAACGAGCTCCGAGTCAGAAATGCTCCCGATCCATTCCACGCCTCTAGAACCGCGAAAATTATCGCTGTACGAGCAGATGGGGGAGGAGGAGGTTTTCGAGACCGACGCGTCACCGTTGCCCTCCCTCGAAACATCCGTAAGGGACATTCTACGAACGCCGCAGGGCCACGAGCAACTGCACAGTCAATTGGGTCCGTTGGGTCGAAGATACATAGGCGCTCTTCTAAGCGGAGACGCAAAAAATGAAATCGATCACGTTTACGGTGTGTACTTCGGGAATGACGGCACGATGCTCGGCGACAAACGGTTCGACGTGAACGTGGACGATTCCGTGATCGTGGACGGAGGGAGATACGGGGCACGCCCGGCTTGTACGAATTAAATCTTCAAGAGGTATTCCCGATGACGCAATTTACACCGAGGACTGACGTGCAAAGTACAAAAATCTACTGTTGGCGACAAACGCTTACAGACGCGGTCACAGTGCTCTAAATCCCATCATGGGTAACAGGGGACAAAAATACAGACACATCATCGCTCCGTTGATACCGCGCGAAAGGATCGGTAGTAATAGAAAGGGCGCTGGCGTGACCAGATACCGTCGATCATGAAATTGAACGACAATACAAAAGATTACGTTTATTGGGACGATCCTAACGATTGGTGGATCGTCTGCGATTGCTCGAGGCCTCTAGTCGAGCGGGCACGACGCGCACGTAACGAGATTCAGTCGATAACGAGGAGCTTCGCGAGATCGGATTGATTATAAATTGAACTGTCGCGTCGACCGCGACGGCAGTGCGATCTCGACGAGATCGGCGCAATGTCGGTGAAACAAATTCGGAATGTCTCTGAGGAAACGCGGCGACGGCGGTGGATTCGCAACGGAAAGATCGCGATTCTCGATCGACTCCCTGCGAAACTACGTGCGAGAACAGCGCGCTCTGCTTGAACGGGATTCCTACGACGCTAGGGAGCGCAAGCTACGACGTCTAGCC
>NW_027250100.1:0-44367 GCF_030848795.1 Temnothorax nylanderi
GTTTTTAGATTAGTAATTAGTAATTAGTAATTAGTAATTATCGCTTGTTGTAGGTTGGCTTTACAAAATGCCAAATAATACAAACAAAGATGATATATTAGATTAGCGATGAAACAAGATCTAATCGACAAAGACTAGTGAAAATTCTAATGAAGAACTAACACTGAGTAATATTTTACAAAGTATCCACGTTTTAAGGATTATAATAGCGAATTGTAGCTTCTATGTACCGAGAGTTTTGCAGTATTCTTCCTTAAACGCACCAAATTTACTGCATTCAATGAATGACATTGAGGTAATAAAATAAATGAAAAATTTACGGAATACTTCTCTGAATATATCGTTAAAAACATTTTTTTTATACACAGAGAAAATATTTCTTTACATTCGTTATTTCCATTTGTTTGTTATATTTATTTCATAGAAACAATATTACTTTAAGTACAAATTACTCTGAAAAAACCAAGTGGTAGTATCATTAATTTTATCTCACAAAATTGTCTCACAAAATTGTCTCACAAAATTGTCTCACAAATTGTCTCACAAAATTGTCTCACAAAATTGTCTCACAAAAATTGTCTCACAAAATTGTCTCACAAAAATTGTCTCACAAACTATTAAATTACAAAATTGTTACTTTATTCAATCCAAGTGATATCTATCTTAACAAAATTATTAAAACAGAAGTCGTTTTTGTTCGACCCAACTGGCCTAATAATTAATATATTTTAACTCACAACGTTTCGAAAAATTATCTCACAAAAATTGTCTCACAAAATTGTCTCACAAAATTGTCTCACAAAAATTGTCTCACAAAATTATTAAATTACAAAATTGTTACTTTATCAATCCAAGTGATATCTATCTCGAAAAAACCTAAATAACAAGTGGTATCTATTTAAAAAAAAATATGTGAAATCTTTTAATACTGCGCCAATTACAAAGAGAATAATATATATATATATATACCTTATAACAAAATTATTATTATATCACGAAATTGCGTTACCAAACTCAATCCAGTGATATATATATTTCAAAAAAATATATGAAATCTTTAAATTACGCCAACTACAAAGAAATATATATATTGCTTTGAAAAATAATGTAGTGCAACTACTCTTAAAAAATAAAACAAATTTGTGTTATCTAAACTCAACCCAAGTGGTATGTATCTTTGTATTCCTGAGGATCTTTCTATCAACCCAAGTGGTAGTAGTTTTAATTCTCCTTGATAAAATTATAATATTACAAAGAATCATTTAATCATTTTAATCACAAAGAATTAAAGAGGTAACATTATAAAATAAAAATATTAATTAAAATAAAAAAATAAATTTTTCTTGTAAAAAACTTGGCGCTGCTTTTTTAAGGTTAATCCAGACAAACTTGCATAGGTGCATAAGCATATGCATAAAGAATGGATTGGTCTATTTCCTTTTGCACATATATCTGAACCAATAAATTTCTTACGCTTATGTTTATGCGCGATGCAAATTTGTCTGGATAAACTTTAAAAAAGCAGCGCCAAGTTTTTTACAAGAAAAATTTATTTATTTTATTTTATTAAATATTTTTATTTTATAATGTTACCTCTTTAATTCTTTGTGATTAAAATGATTAATGATTCTTTGTAATATTATAATTTTATCAAGGAGAATTAAAACTACTACCACTTGGGTTGATAAAAGATCCTCAGGAATACAAAGATACATACCACTTGGGTTGAGTTAGGTAACACAATTTTGTTTTATTTTTTAGAGTAGTTGCACTACAATTTTTTCAAAGCAATATATATATTCTCTTTGTAGTTGGCGTAATTTAAAGATTTCATATATTTTTTTGAAATATATTATCACTTGGATTGAGTTTGTAACGCAATTTCGTGATATAATAATAATTTTGTTATAAGGTATATATATATTATAAATACTTAGAAAACTATAATGGAACGTAGACTATGTTATTAAACGCCACTAAATATTTCATAAGAAAAACGTAGCTGTGAACATCTCATAAACAATTCCGTGTTTAAATTTACATCTTATAAACAATTTAATAAATTTTTTAAAACTCAAATGAAACATCTACTCAACATTTAAGCAAACATTTTATAAACATATTATTTTTGCCAGGGTCGTCACGGCGGTCGCGGTATCTCTCTCGTGCAGCATCCACCCGCTCGCTGGACCACGACGCAATGGCCCGCGCCCCGCCCGATATCGACGCGTATACGTCAATATCGCAGTGTCGCGACACATTGCCCCAAATATCATATATAATTTCATAGGTATCAATGTTTCGCTAACGAAACATATCATTACATATCTTCCAACCTTGACTGAAATTTAGTCGGCGCACAGTCAAGGTTGAAAGATATGTAAGATAGCATAAAAAAATGAAACTTTCGCGCATCATTTACAGCGCTTGGTTCTTAGTTAATAGCCCGTTTTCTATATTCGTGCGGATCTTGAATTAAATTGTGTAATTAATTTATATGTCGTCTAAAAACTAGGATTTTATTGTCTACACTAGTTGTCGCTCTTGCAACATCGAGATGCACCGACTAAATGTCAGACTCGAAACACAGTTCCGGTTGGAGTAATAAAATCCTTCCCTACACCTAATTAAATTGAATCGATTTAATTTTTGATGCTATATGCATCTAAATAACTGTAAAGAAATCATTGCGAAAAATATTACCTCAGCCAGGGTTCGAACCTGGAACCTCCTTCATTCCGTGAAGGTGTCGTACCAGTTCGACCACTGGGGCATGTGGTAATATTTATCGCAATAACCTATTATATTATATTGCAATATTGTCGAGATGCTGTAGCAAACATGTTTCCTTTCTTAAAAGTTTTATTTTTAAATGTTGGTCTGCAATATTGGTTTTCCGTGTATAGGAATTAAGTGGAAGTGATTGATGTATATGTATAAAGATGGACGATATTTTCATTCATGATGCGTAGCGATACTTTCAGACTGTATCACCCATCTCTAGTATAGGATAAACAAAATAATACTTACTTACGCGACGTAAATGATTATATAGTTTTCCAGATAAATATGTTATAACTACTCTTAGTTATTTAGAGAGAATCCTAAGGTCATTGCCTCACTGTGCCAGTATATCAATGCAATTCTGCCGTAGTGACACACTGTCCGCGTTGGTCCAGTTTTGCATAGAGAACTTATTTAATAGGGTTTAGCGTAATGCAAAAAAAATCAAAAATCTTAATTTAGTGTTATATGTAGATAATCGCGTTAGCAAAATATTAAGTATTATTTCGGATAGGTATTATTCTCGTAAGGAAAGTTTCATATTAGGAAATAAGAACCTTTAGTTAAGCGTATGTCACACGCAATCAATTTTACACTGACCGTTAAACGCCTATTTTTCTTACGTCTTACGTTTTTCAGCTAATGCACAACGAGCTGATATACTTACATTTAGAATTATTCATATTTAGATTATCGAACATTTAAAACGTTGTGTCTGGAGGAGCAGCTTATTTGTTTACTTTTCTAAACGCGAGATTTATCGCTCCTATTTCACGTGCTGGTTCTCGTTCCCGTAAAACAGATTGCGTGCGACGACGAAGTGTTTGGCTTGCGTACGTTGTAGTCAATTTGTGATACCAATCGTGTTATTGTGCAATATGTACCAACAGCTCAACGAATTTGCTTTGTCTTCTCATTTTGTAATGGGTATGTTTCGTCGAGAGGATGACATATAGTTAATATATGTATTTTTTTTTCCTTGAAAATATATATTATGTACAGCGACATGTGCACATACGTATGTAACATGATATATGTATACTTATGCATATATGTGTGTGTGTGTGTGTGTGTGTGTGTGTGTGTGTGTGTGTGTGTGTGTGTGTGTGTGTGTGTGTACATCTATGTATACTGAAGGATGGTCCGTATATGGAAAGACAACTATATAATTTTGTAACATATATAATACAACACGTATATTGAAACATCCACGAACATATGATGCCTTCTCTTGCCATATATGTATCATTCGTATAATTATAACTTGCCGCTTACAGCTGTAAATGCGCTGGCAATTACGTTACAAAATTTATAAAGTTATCTTCTATCCGAAATATCGAGATTACTGTCTGACATAACTTACAAGATAATTGCATGTTCGCACTGTAAAAATTGTTTGTCTTAATGTATTATTCAATTGAAAATGTATTCACGAGATATTTGAACGATTGCAGTGTTCTCGAATTTTAAATCACGCTTAATTTGTAAGTACATTTTCTGTGCAAACGATAACTTACGAGTGAGGACTCAGATTTTTAAATCTTTCCAACAAGTCGTGTGACTATAATACATTTTCCTATCCTTTTGTTTTAAATAAGCGTCATTAGATACACGACATGTAAAAAATGCATACTTTCCTATTTCTTTTTTGTTTACTTATGTGCAATCCTTTTTAAGAAAACGATTATTTTCGCTAGTTTTAAATATGTACTTCATATGTACTCAAATCACTATGTGATTTAAGTACATATAATAAGTAAAAAATATAAAATATCAGGTAAAAAAAAAGCTGCTGATTCTTGGGAAACAGAACATTCTCACTCTGAATCTTCTTTTGTCTCGAGTGAAAATCGAATCACTCATCCTGCAAAATTTGCAGGTAATAATTGTAATTGCTCTTTTACTCTTTATTTATAGTTTGTCAAAATTTCTAGCAAGTTTTTGATACTAATAAAATATCAGATATGTTTAGTAATAAAGAAATCAGATTATTAGTTAAATATTCAATACAGAAGGAGAATACAATTTTATAGCTAATTTAAGTATGCAAATTGTAGGAATAATTAAGAGATAGATTCAAAACTTGTTTAATTTTAATATTTTTGGTATTTTCAGGAAGTTGTGATCCAAACGACTCTACAGTTAAAACTGCAATCGCCTGCTTAAAATATGACAGTATTGAGTCTTGGCCTGAACTTTTGCGCAGTTGGTCAGTGACACATCCTTTGCGCTTTCAGTATCTGAGAGAAACCAGACCGATATCGCAGCTGAATAAGGCAACGTCTTCTGTCCAACAATCGCAAGAGTCTGATGCTTTAGTGAGTGATTATTTCAAAAATTTGGGCGTGCTCGCACTACTTAATGGATATCTACTGGTGAGAAAATTGAATTTATACATGTTTTGAATGTGTGTGTGTGTGTGTGTGTGTGTGTGTGTGTGTGTGATGCTCTTTTTTTCTCCTTTCGAATTTATTCCCTTTCAAACATGCTAAATTAATTGATTTGTATATGGTTGTAGATTCAGCAAGATTTTAAAGAATATATCCTGGAAGAGAAGATGGTTTGATATCAAAGTGGGATTCAACCCCAAAGAAGTCTTAATTAATCTTCTTAATGCTGAAATTGCTAAATCAGATGAGTATGGCAGGAAGTTACTTAAAGATTTGACTGTTACAGATACAGGTATTTATAAAAAGACTGTATTTTGTGGCTCATTTCTTTTGTTACTTATTTGTAATTATATATTAATTTATATAACTGTTATTAATTTATTTTAACTACTTTATTTATGTTTTTCAGAAAAAAATGACGTAATTCTATTTCATTTACTGCCATCACTTTGCTGTAAAAGGACAAGAGGTGCGAGCGTAAATATACCATCTGTCGCAGAAGCCAGAAAGGTCTTTATCCTCCATATCCTGTAATTATCATTTATAGAAAATATTTCTATTTTATGATAATAATTAAGTACATAAACTGACTGTTTTCAAAAATATTTTGCAGATTCCGGGGGACTTGAATCGTCAAATCAAGATTCATAGCGAGTGACTGGCAAATCACGGCCTCAACTTGCAGCCGACGTTAGTATTTGTTGGACCTACTTTATCGAACATTACTGCCAGTTACGTTCAAATAGATACTGTGCGGTATGAGCTTCGTACTCCATTAAAAGCTCTGGACACGTGTTTCAAGGCGTTTCATGCGCTGGACGCTGCATATCAAGAGGGTGCCGAGCAGTCTGGCTTTTTATTCAGAAGTATTTTACGATTTGTATCTTAAAGAGGATGATATATTCCTCGAGTAACAAGTATACTTAGTTCCTTAATTGAATTAGTTTCAAAGAAAATCTAAGTGCTTAAGGCTATTCCACGATTTCGTTTTACGTTGCAGAACTTTTCTTATTTTAATAAAATGTATATTTGTAAGAAGTATAAGGCATAAATGCCGCGTCTAAAGTCCTCGTCAGGATGCAAGGAAGGTGCGTAGCATACAATACGAAAGGACTAAACGACAGTTGCAATATGTTATGCGTTCATTTAATAAATAGCGAATATTTATTTGTAGAACTGTTTTAGTATCATAGGTCAATAATCCCAAATAATAAATAATATAATAATATAACACTGAGAGAAAGGTTTTGTTACTATGTGAACAACCAAACATTTTACTGCAAGAGCTAATTAATTTTGCAATAATAGCAAAGTTTTACTGAACTTTGCTATTGCAACAAAAGGTTTTGCTATTATTGCAAAATTAATTAGCTTTTGCAGCAAAAAAATGTTGGTTCACATAGTAATAAAATGTTTCTCTCAGTGAATAATAAGAAAACATTCTGTTGAGAATCAAATAAATGAATGTTCACTTCGCGAATATTCCTCGTAAAAGCGAAGATTCTTCGAGATCGCTCGAATGGCTCCAAACCGCGACGGTTTACTTCCCCCCTTTTTTTGTTTGTTTTCGAGCAAACGGCACAGGTGTTTCTCGCGTGATCGCAAGCACCGCGACCAATAGACGATTTGGAGCCAGTCAGCGTTTCTCACACCACCGAATTCCTCGCGGCCTAACGCGAAGCTCCGGCCGCGATCCCTTGCCTGCTCCGGCCGGGACGGACCAGGAGTGAGCCCTAGAAAATCCGTTCGCGACACTCGTGCTTCTTGGCGAGTGTTCCGCGACATAACGCATCCGTATCGTGACGCGTGCGGTATCGTATCGGAGCGAGGGCGCGACTGTAAAGCTGTGAAATAAAGAACTACTTTCGCTATCTCCGACCACCTTTATTTATTGTGCTTTCCCTCGACTTCCACGGCGCAAAACCCGGAGCGGTCCACTAACATTTAATGGTCCTTCGAGCCGGATCAGTGATAAAAAGACCGGCATAGACAGTTCGACCGCCTCAACAGTGATCGCGTCGTGCCACTCCGAGATCGACAGACCGTCGCGCCTACACGACTCGCTCAAAAAAGGAGTTCGCCGTTCGAACCGTTGTCCCGGTTCATCGGGTACTTCGCGATACGTGCCCTCGACTCCGTGGCTCACTCCGAACATTGAGCGCTCTGCACCCGCTCGCCTAAAGATTGGTGCCTTGTGATTTGTGAAGTGCTTCGGAGGCTCCTGCGCGACCTCCAGCAACCGTATCGTGCACATTGCGATACGCATCCGCCGCCCGACGGCGCCCTGCTTTGCGACGTGCTGACGTCCCTGCCTCCGCGAGTACCTGCTACTCGCCGCGGAGTCACCGAGACGTGCCAGACGTCCCTGGCTCCCGCGAGTACCGCCCTGCTGCTCGCCGCGGAGTCCTACAAGCTCCCGCGAGTACCGCCTTGCTGCTCGCCGCGGAGTCCTACAAGCTCCCGCGAGACCGCCTTGCTGCTCGCCGCGGAGTCGTACAAGAGCGTCTTCGCTCTTCAACGAGATTGACACGTAAGTGTCGGATCGAACATGAGCGCTCTGCACCCGCTCGCTTAAAGATCGGTGCCCCCTGTGAAGAAAACCCGGACCTACCCGGCTTCGCTCTGCTCCGGAGGCTCCTGCGTGACCTCCAGCAAACGTATCGTGCTCATTGCGATACGCCCCGCCGCCCGACGGCGCCCTGGTTGTGCGACGTGCTATACGTCCCTGACTCCCGCGAGTATCGCCCTGCTTCTCGCCGCGGAGTCGTACAAGAGCGTCTTCGCTCTTCAATCCGATCGACACACAGGTGTCAGACCGCCAAAAAAAAGATCCAGACATTTCGCTAACATGTCTTCGGATCTCGAAAATCTACTCGTTGCTCAAGGCAACGCGATGGACCAGCTCCGAAGGTCGCTGATTAACTTCAGGAAGCTTCCCAAGGCTCAGATCACTCTCCCTAAAACGAAGGGGAGACTGACGAATTTGGAAAGTCTCTGGGAGAAGGTTCAAGCCCTCCATGTCCAGCTGCTGCAGACGGCTACGGCGGAGGAGAAGAAGTCGACCCTCTACTTCAAAGAAGAGGAATTTCTTGCCGCTGAGGACGCCTACTTCGAAGCAGCGGACCACCTCCACGAGACCTCCGGTAAATTAAGTAACGACGCTCCGCACGCGCCGTATCGAGGTAACGAATCATCTTATCGCGACGCGCACTCCGAATGTCATTGCATCTGCCTCGTATCTCGCTTCCGAACTTTTCTGGTGCTTTCCCGGAATGGGAAAATTTTCGTGGAATTTTCGAGTCCCTCGTTGCGGGGAACGATTCTTTAACGCGAACTCAAAAGTTGCATTACTTGAAAGCGAGCCTCTCCGGCGAGGCTGCGTCGTTGATTAATACTGTTCAAATTTCTGACGCGAACTACGAGGCAGCGTGGCAACTTCTTCTCGACGAGTACGACAACCGTAACGCGATTATTCACGCGCACATCCATTCGTTCGCCGACTTACCGAGAATGAAAAACGAGAACGTTTCCGAATTGAAAAAACTTCGCGATAATGTGTCCTCGTCTCTCGCCGCGTTAACGAATCTCGATCGTCCCGTCGATACGTGGGACGACCTCTTGGTGTACATCATATCGCAGAAATTTAGTCCGAGAACGCGTACGAATGGAACCTAACTCGAGGCCATACGGATGCCTACCCTACGTACCATGAAATTCATGATTTCATGACCCGACGCATTCGCGGTCTCGCGGAGTACCCCTCCGCTCTCCTCCCCTCCTTCATCGGAAAGGATTAGTTAATCTGGCTGGGCGGGCGGCTCTAGAAACATGGGCCGACCGCTCACTCGCATGCCGGACGAATTATTCGACACCACGCGAATCGTTTGTCGGTTACCTACGTCTACCTGTCCGTCCGCGACGGGAGAATCCCGTTAAACTTAAGTTAAGCTATCGTCGTTTCTCATTAGATTTAAGGACATTGTACAAAACATGTTAATAACAAGTGTATATAAAGCTTTGAATCATAAGACGTCCACACGCTCCTCTGTGCGACCTTGTCCACCCCCGTTGTTTTGCATTATCATGCAAGGCGGGCGGTATGTTGAGAATCAAATAAATGAATGTTCACTTCGCGAATATTCCTCGTAAAGCGAAGATTCTTCGAGATCGCTCGAATGGCTCCAAACCGCGACGGTTTACTTCCCCCTTTTTTTTGTTTGTTTTCGAGCAAACGGCACAGGTGTTTCTCGCGTGATCGCAAGCACCGCGACCAATAGACGATTTGGAGCCAGTCAGCGTTTCTCACACCACCGAATTCCTCGCGGCCTAACGCGAAGCTCCGGCCGCGATCCCTTGCCTGCTCCGGCCGGGACGGACCAGGAGTGAGCCCTAGAAATCCGTTCGCGACACTCGTGCTTCTTGGCGAGTGTTCCGCGACATAACGCATCCGTATCGTGACGCGTGCGGTATCGTATCGGAGCGAGGGCGCGACTGTAAAGCTGTGAAATAAAGAACTACTTTCGCTATCTCCGACCACCTTTATTTATTGTGCTTTCCTCGACTTCCACGGCGCAAAACCCGGAGCGGTCCACTAACACATTCCATTTAGTATATATTCTTACATTTTAAGAATATCTGATACTTAAGAATATCTTTAGTATATATTCTTACACATTAAGAATATCTGAAACTTAAGAATATCTTTAGAGGATTTCTCTCTTAAACTAAGAGGATCCTCTTGGCGCTTATTTTAGTGGAAAATATTATAAAGATAAGTGGTATATTCTTAAGATAAGAATACAATTTTTTCGCATCTAACGTATGAATTATGATGTTAGCTCAGCATTAAATTTTTTAGCTGAAGAAAAAAACAAAGTTTCATATAAGTCTACGTCGTGGTTTGTAAAATATATTGCTCATTGGTTTCAAATAATGACTGCGCGCCATCCTCTCTTTGCTTTGGGGAAAAATAATATAAAGGAGTATATAAAACCATAACATTTCTCAAAGAAGCTATAACTTTTTTTTCTGAATTAAAAGTTGGAAAGGATCAAAGTTGGAAACCATTTCAAACATCAGCTGTGATATCCACTACGTCATATATTCAAGTATCAGAATATTTACTGAATAAAGGTTTTAATTTTGTTATGGGTTCGAGATTCAGCCAAGATTGCTTAGAAAATGTTTTTTTGCATTGTACGGCAAAAACATCCTACACCAAATTCCATTCAATTTAAAAATGATTTAAAGCTAATCACAATATCACAATATATGGCAAATGTAAGCCACGGCAATTATGAGGAAGATGATCGAACTTTTTATCAGAGTTTTTAGAAATTTTAGAAAAGAGAAAGACAAAAAAGACTAGAACTAATGATGAAAAGAAGGAAGAAGAAGAGGACGGCAATAAGAAAAATAACTGTAATATCATTAATAATAATAATATTAATGGTAATTATAATAAGCATAATAATAATAGTAATAATAATAACACAAATCTAAATAGTAATCAAAGTATAAAAGTATGATTATACAAGATTCTACACCAACTATCAATGTAACAATTCAACTTAACAATATTGAACAAAATATTTTATATTATATATTACAATGCATCGTAAGAAGGGAAAAATATTGTGCAATATGTGTACAAGCAGTGGGATCAAAAAAGTACAAGATATATTTATGCCAAATTAACACGTTTAAAACGTATTAGCAACGCCGAGTCATTATATTTTATTAATGAAATTTCATTTAAATTTTTTCTAGCAATGGAACAAATTTTTAGAAACCACTTGCAGAGAGTTTTATCAGATTCAACTCTAAATGCTAAACAATACTTTATATCTCAAATTCAGAAACTCCCTTACTCTATTCCTAATTGTCACAACTTAAAAAATAAATTGATCGTTAGATATTGTCTGTTTAAATTAAGATCATCTTTAATAAATGTAATTTTTTAAATAAACCAAAGACTGTGAACGTGCAATCTAGTAAAACAATAGGAATGCATATTTATATTAAATAAGTGATGTATACAATTTGATTTTTCTTAATTTAATATTCTTCGTTTTTGCTAATATTCTAATTTTATAAAAAATTATTTTTTATTTTTATATTAAATAAGTGATGTATACAATTTGATTTTTCTTAATTTAATATTCTTCGTTTTTTCTAATATTCTAATTTTATAAAAAAATTTTTTTATTTTTGTATTAAATAAGTGATGTATACAATTTGATTTTTCTTAATTTAATATTCTTCGTTTTTGTTAATATTCTAATTTTATAAAAAATTATTTTTGTTAAAAAATTGATAATCTTAATCGCATAATATAATTAAATTGTCATTCATTAACGTGTTATTTTTCTTTTTCCCTTTACATATAATTTTTCTCTTTTGATAATTCAGAAGACAGCTGCTTAATTTTTTTTAATTTTAATTAGCCTTTGGCTAGTGAACATCAAAATTAAATTAGTTTATAACGAAAAATGTTGCAATTCGAAATAAATTAAAAATCTTTTTCGATATTTTTGTCTGACATATTTAATGCAGTTAAGGAAGTATTTTTTATACCTGCATGTTTCATTTATTATTAATATTATTTATTAATAATATTCAATTTTCATTAATTTTTTTGTATTTTCAGGCAAAATTATCACAAGAACTTAAGTATTTGTTATAGCTGCATGTTTTATTTATTATTAATAATACTCAATTTTTATTAATTCATTTTTATTGTTATTTTTAGGCAAAAATATCCCAAGAACGTGTAAATCAAATCATGCAGACCATTGTTATTCGTCATAGATGAATTTTCAACATAAAGTCAACAAGATTTTCTAGTATCCATAATTTTTTGCGTTTTTTAAACACGAACAAAAATTTCTATAATTTAAATTCCGTTTAATTAAAAATAATTTTAAATTGTAGAGGAAAGTCCCCTATTATGAGATAGGCTCCTAATATGCGACAGCGAGGTTTCTGTTAAACTAATAGGCCCTATCTGTTGGTTCCACCATGAACTTATTGCCATGAATAAGTAACATGCCAATTATTTTATCCTTCTAATTGTATTTGTTATTTAAAATGATTGAAGGTAATTGTGAAAACTTTTATGATTAATAGTACCACGCAATATATACCATGTAGAACATTGTCCCAAAAAGTGGAAGTTTGTATACAGCTGTAGAAATAAAGCAAAATTGACATAAAATCTCTAGAGTACGTGATAAATTCAATATTACATTGTATAGCTTGTATTGACAGGGATAGACAGGAGAGAGAGAGAGAAGGACGGTACTTTAAAATACAAACCTAAATAAAATTGTTTTTTATACATTTCGTATTTTGGTTATAACTTTCTAATGAAGCATTTTGGAGATGTATGTTTATGTAACATTTTTTTCTTATTTCTGCTCATAGAACATGGTACTAAATGTAATGTATTCTGTATTTTATTCTATTTATTTTATTAAGCACCTTTTAAAAGAAAGATAAATTACAGTAAAACCTATAGAATTTTGAGTATTATATTCATAATATTTTAGGATATCTACATTAATTTCCCACACATAAAAGAATTGCAGAAACTACTGAATAATTTAAGGATAGCAAAATATTTAATTATTAATTACAGTTTATTTAATTTTCAACGTTTTCTAATTGATAAAGATATTATATTATCACGGTCTGGAATGTTCAGGTTTTTAATTTATCACATTCAATATTTCATCTAGAATATTATTTGTATTTTGCTCAATATTTCCGTTTCTAATTTTATTAACATATAAATTTTGATAATATTAAAAATTTATATTGTTATTTTAAATATCACTTTATTTATGATCATTTTATTATTGCCACAATATTTCAAGTGATATATTTTATGTAATATATAATACTAATTAATATGTTCCAGGTGTGATAAGAAAGGCTCATACGTATGCAACAGATGATCAGATATCAGCCCCGATAAAAACATGGTTAGCTCATGCCAAAGAACGGACTGCCAAAGAAAAAAGAGATTTCAAGGAAGTGCGAATGAAGAGGTATTTTTTGCAATCGCAAACAGAGAGGATTGATCCGCACATTTTTTTATTTTTCTACAAAGAATTCGTTTGAGTTAGCCTCGAATATAGGGTATCCTGGAATATAAGCGACCTCAATTTAAATATTTTTCTTTGGCCAATCTGGCGAAGTCAACTTTTAGTCAACGAAATTTGTTATCAAAATTCAAATCGGAGTTTCGCAGCTTGTATATTTTTAGAACGAGTCAATTGAAGGACCGCAAAAGTTATTTTTTTGAATAATAATAAGACTTCGAGAATATAGAAGTGATTGATTTTAGTTGTTTAATATTCCCTATTAATATGCCCTCATAATTAAGTTTTTGTAACTATTTCTCTTTTATTTAGTTCTGTTCTTTAATTATATTTCAAAAATGTAGAAAACTAGACTAACTTTAATGTTATTAATTGTACCGAGCGTGATGTCGTCACTTTTTTAAAAGCTTTTGTAGAACGAGTCAATTGAAGGACCGCGAAAGTTATTTCTTTGAATAATAATAAGACTTCGAGAATATAGAACTGATTAATTTTAGTTGTTTAATATTCACTATTGCCGTATTGAATCTTTTATCCGAGAAATTCGGATTATGTCGTATAAATTCCGATTATATGATACATATATTTTATAAAATGTAGAAATATATGTGATTTATGTGATATGAACATATATGTATATGATTTATGTGATATTAAATATATATGCAATGTAAAATGAGAGACATTTTTATATCAAAAAGTAGATACTTTATATAAAAATGAATAAAAAGTGTGAAATAACATTTTTGTCTAAAGCTTTGTTTATATATGAATTAAATAATTTCACATTTTTATTTATTTTTTACATAAAATACCTACTTTTTTACCTTACACCTATATATTCCAATTATATATAAATTAATAATATGCTCAAAATATTTTATAAGTATACTGATAATATACCAGGAGATATTCTATAGTATACTCACATATACAAAAAAATATTCTCTGCAGATCTTCCTGTTCGACACACTTTTTTAAGACCGTGGTTCAAAATCGACTGATGAATTTACCGCCCGTTTACCTTTTTATAGTCTTTTTGTAGCCCTCTCTTATGAGGAGGAAAGTGGGAGGACAAGGAAGTTTGCGGGGGACGAGATCGCGGAGAGGATGGAGGAAAAACTACTGATGGGCACGGACGATGACGAAGCGGATCAGGGGGAGGAGCCAGAGAGAAGGCACTGGAAGGGTAGGGAGGGTATTAGTAGTATTGTATTACGTAATTTGATTACCGCACGTCCACAGTGTAGATTCTGAATTATAGTGTGAGGAGGAAGGGTTGAAACTTCGGTTGAAACGCAATTTACTTAGGTAATAATTAAAAGACATATGTAACGAAAAAAAAAAAATATTTTATTCAAACAGAATAAAATTAGGTAACGTTTTTTGTAATTACTAAAATACACATTTAATAACATTTAATAATTTTTAATAAAATGTATACTTGAATAAAATAACAATTTAAATATAAACTTTATTGCATATAAGTTTTGTTTTTTTCTTGACTTTTTTAACAGTATTATTTCTTTTTATTTCTAAATTAAGGTGCCTTAATCGAATGTATGTTCTTGTTCGAACCGAGCATGCTAATACATTCCTTGGCGCAGAATTATTTATTTTTTTCGACACAAGGTCCGTCACTCTATCGAAAATGAAAGGTTCCCTCGAGAGTCCATTACCATGGAATGCTAAGAATTCAGCATTCATAATTCTTCCTACATTTTCAAAATCTTTTGAAGGTTGAATACAATTTCCTCTTGAAATGCAGGACAGCCAGTCACCCGACGGAATTAACGTATGTGTTGGAACTCCTAAGTGTGATCTGATAAGTATGATCAGATTACACGCTTTGTCGGTTAGACTAGTAGTTAAGCTTCGAGCTAGACAAATAATGACAAAAGACGAAAAATGAACGAAGAAAGAAAGCTTGAGTAATTACCCGGGAAAAAAAGATTATATATAATTATATATAATTATATATAAATATATATGATTACATGTGATTATATATGAAATTTGGTGCTTCATATAAAATTATATATGGGTCCATATATCATTATATATGAGCATATATAATTCCAAGTAAAGTAGGAATCTTGTAGGTCAAAATGGAAATAAAGTATAAATATAAATAAATATAAATATAAGTAAAAGTATAAATAATAAATAAGTAAATATGTATAAATATTATTCTTAGACCAAGGAAGCGCAAGGTGACAATTTATTTAAATTTATTTAAAATGGGAACGTATGCATGATGTAAGCCTGATCTACAATGTGTTCTTTGTTTCCTGTTTTTTGCTCTTTTAACCTCTTTTATCTGTCGTCCAAGATAAAAATTGACGAATTTCAGAAGAGACTAGAAAGATGTTAAAAGAGCAAAAAACAGGAAACAAAGAACACATTGTAGATCAGGCTTACATCATGCATACGTTCCCATTTTAAATAAATTTAAATAAATTGTCACCTTGCGCTTCCTTGATCTGATCAGACCATGCAAATAATTAATATTTATTTGAAAAACACAAAAAAAAATTAAATATAATGCCATGAAAAAGAAGTAAAATAATAGTATTATTTCAAGTATATTTATTAGAATGAGTAATATCACATAAAATATATATATTTTGTACACAAAATTGAATTTAAAGGAATACGTACAATATTTTAGAAATTTAGAAAGTATCTCTCAAAATTGCTGTAGTCTTAATATATAGGATGTAGAAGATATTTAAAATGTATAAAATACAGTAGAAAGTAAAATAAAATTATGAAATGTAACAGATAGCGTAATGAGAGGCGTAGAAATTTACAAAAGGATACCGAATTCCTACATTATAATGTAGGAATTCGGTATCCTTTTGTAAATTAGAATTATTATGTAATTTGATGTAAATCATTTCTGAAACCAGTCGTTTAGATACATGTTTACCGAATTCCTACAGGCTAATCTACAATGTGTTCTTTATTGCTTCCTGTTTTCTGCTCTTAATCTCTTTGCGAAATACGCTTTTAGATGATGTAACCGACCGTCTTCACCCGAGACAGAAACAGAGACAGGCCGAAGGCTGCGAGGAACTTTCTAATCCAATTCCGCGCATTATTTGTGACGCTGTATTAGGCAATTGCCGTCTAATACTGGGTCTAGGTCCTTCTCGGACGAGGAATACTAAATCGCCTCTTGTCAATCGTCGCGCGTGGCGACACAATTCGCTATTCACCATTTTGAAAAAGACGAAACTGGACGGTGATGGCAATTCGGAATTTCTAATTACAAAAGCTAGAGAACGAAAAGTTTAAAAAGAAATCTAAGATTTACACAAATATTCTAAAGGACTCGCCATGTGTATCCTTCCCCGAACAGAGCTATTTTTGTTTCCCGTTTGCAAGATATATAATCTGCGCAGGAAATGTTCTAATTTACTTATACAGAGTGAAATCTTCATCTTTCAAGAATATAATAATGGTTTTCCATAAATATTTGAATAGTTAAAACTATTTTTAAGAAACAATGATTAATACAGAAGATATTAATCTGAAATTTTATTTTTTCGTTTGGTTTATCGAATTTGAAACATTTCATGACGCGTCAAATAAAAATTTCAACAAAAAATCAGAAAAATTTATCAAGATTATTCTTACGTCAGGATACATTTATTGACGCGCTATTTTCATCGTTTTAGGAGCAGTGGCACCGATTAATTTCAAGCGATGTCAATTTCATAATCGTTAAGTGGTCTTCAATTCGCGAACGAGCGAGTCTAGAAGTTTTACGGGCGGCGCGGCACGAAGGGGAGAGGACCTGTCCCGGATATTTCGTAATGCAATGTATTGCGTCGCAACGAGACGCTGAATCTTCTCTCGCCGAATCGCCATAATTTAACGCGCTACACTAGCATAACGACGATCACCGACGCGTAATAAACGGCTCTCCGCGAGGAGGTCCGCTGAACAAACGTGCGTCGCGAAGCCGAAGAACTCGAGGGCTGCGGCTTAATTACGTAATTTTTCTGATGCTTGAGCGAAGCTTCTAAGTGAATTGTCAATCATCGCGTCGAGGATCAATCCGGAGTCTGCTTTCCCACGGATGTATCGGAGGAATCTATTATTTCTTTTTTTTTTCGCGAGCAATCTTATGTCTTGACTCAAAGACATCTAGTGGTCAAGAATATATAAACCATTTGCAACGTAGTTCTGCAGAAAAGATTTGATTATATCGCAGGAGCATTTCCGGGCAAGGTCATCAAGTTCTATGTATAGAATTTTCATTGCAAATTCCAGGCGCACAGTGGGAAATTCTGTGCTGTTTTTAGACAAAATTCTTGTGACAGCACAATTTTTAAGATATCCCGTTGATTTTTTTTTTTAAATCCTCAGGAAGACTTGTGCATTAATGCAGTACTGCGGAAATATATTTGTCGCACAACGAAAATTGTTAAACATAGAGTGCAATCCAGTAAATATGAAATTCATATGCAAAAAACGGTAATCCCTTCATAGACACAAGCTTCTAGGGTATAGTTTAACCGAGATGGATATCATTTTAATTATATTTCAAGTCGTTGATAACAAATTCAAGCTTTAAATTTCAAAATTAATTTGTTTAAACAAATTATCTCAAAGTAAGATGTTTTATAAATTTTTATTTCAAAATCTGTGGATAGAATTACATAGAAAAAACATAGTAGGCCTTCAAAGTAATATCTTTTAGATCCAAATTGTTAATAATAATTTACGATTATTTTTTTAACTTAAAGTATAATATCTCCTATATCTTTATTTAAAGGAATTAACGGAAGATCATCAAGCGAAATGAATATAATTTTCATGATTTTTGATAGCTGATTACAAATTTAACCTCAGAATTGCAAAATTAATTTGTTTAAACAAATTTATTTAAACAAATTATCTGAAAATAATATTTTTTATGAATATTTATTTCAAAATCATTCTGCAGATGGAATTACATAGAAAAAATAGAAAAAGCCTTCGTAGTAACACCTTGTAGATCTATTGTTAATAATAAAGGTTGATTATTTTTTTATAATATTTTTTATTTAGTATTACACAATAAATATATATTTGAATAATTTTCTCTGAGTTTTTGTTTAATGATAATAGTAATTTTCTTTTATGATTAACTGTCTTTGGTTATCGTTTTTAATATTAAAAGATATCCCTTGGGAAAATATACTTTAAATAAAATTAAAGTTCTTAAAAGTAATCTTAAAAATTTAAGAGTTTACTTAAGAAATTTTTAGGTAAATTAAAGTGTGTAAAAGGTTAATCTAAAGTAATTTAAGAAATTTTAAAGTATTTCAAAACTGACTGTAAAAAAATCTTAGAAAACCAAAGGTTTTAAAAACTGACTTTAAAATAGTATTCTGGTACTCTAAAGGAGTGGAAAAGTAGCTTTAAAGTAATTTTAATAAATCTTAGGTAATTATAAGAAAACATTAAACTTTAAAGTTTTTTTATGAATCTCGATCTTAACTTAAAAGTTACAAGGAAGCAAACTTTTAAGAAGATTTATTTCATGTGGTTAAATCTTCAAGGTTTAAAGTTATAAAGTTAAAGTTATAAGTATTTTAAAGTTATAAGGTTTACAGTTATAGAGGATAACTTTTAAGTTATTTTCTTTATTATTATTTCTATATTGCATCTGGAATTTTTAAAGTGCTTTAATACTTACCTTAAAATTTACTTATCCCTGAAATAATTATTAAACTGAATTTGTTTCTTAAGATAATTTTTGAAAAATTATATATTTGCGCTGGTTATGACATATGTAGACTATATATAACACTTACATTAAATTAAGAAGTAGTCTACCACGTAAGGCAGTTGGCTCACGATCCAGAGGTCCCGAGTTCGAATCCCACCAAGGTAAGTGTTTTTTCAAATACGAGAAAATATTTATAATCATAGACTGCATCTTAAGAAACAAATTTAGTTAAAAAATAGTAATAAAATTTCGAAATAAATAATTTTTTTGTCGGGTAAATATTTGTTTTTCCTCTAGCATTTATACGAAGGAGAGGCTACGAAGTAAGTTGCCTTATAGTTATAAGATTACCTTAAACAATAGTTTTAAAGTGTCCAAATTTACCTTAAATTTTTCTTTAAAGTAAGTTTTAAGATTTTTTTTTAAGATTTCTAAGGTAAATTTTCCCAAGGGATAAGCCCCTCAACCGCGTCAAGGTAACAGTAATGAGAGGGGTTTTTTTTTGTGATTTTATGCGTTTTTAATTTTTTAAATTTTTTTTACGATTTTTTTACTTTCATGTGATTATTAATTTCTTTTTCCCAATTTTCAGTCAATTGTTTCAATGGTACAATATATTGCGCAAATAATACTATTTGCTTCTCAATGTTTTTTTGACTGGATATAATTTCTAACTTTTCGCGCGTTGAGACCAATTGTGGGCATATTAAACAGATTATAAATTAAAATATAAATAAAATAAAATATCCATGACAAAATAAAATATATATATATTATCACATATAAATATTGTTTTATTTTTTTAATTTTTTTCTATGAGGCTGTACTTGTAAACTATCTTATACTGTTTTCTCGATATGCAGGCAATATAGATTTCATTATACAAATCGGCAATGAATAATTACAAACATGTCCGTTAAAAAACAAAATTGTTCGTATATTTTTGCTGTAACTTCATCAATAATGGCATAATGATGTAAAACGAAGGTCTTCTACAGCACTTTGGACCTATATACCTGGAATTTATATCTGTTCAATCCTTTTACTAGGATACTCTTCGTACTTTACAAAAGAAAAAAAATACCGACTTTCACATATTTATTCTTCCCCTATCTTTCTGCACGTAACTCTTTTCTGAAACTGCTTGCAGAGGACAAACATCCTCGTCTCTTGATCGAAACAATACAGGTATAACAGGCATGTCCATACGACAGCTTTTTTTCTCATTGTTGCGAATATTACGTGTTGTCAATGTCCAAATGCACTCTGAAAGGGCTTTACGAGTTTCTCGGACAACCGTTCTTATCCTTTTTTTATCCCTTTCCTTTTGTGAAGGTTCCTAAATTTGCAAAGAGATTGGGCAACGATCCCCGAGACAGCCGGAAATGACCGTGTACAAATCGCAATTTCCTGAATCTGAAAAAGTGAAGGACAGGAAAGAATTCACTCGATCAATGCGCTGAAAATATTTAGTAAACATGTAAAAACAAACATGTAAAAATAAACGCGTAAAGATATAAATCAGGAATCAACGAGATATAAACAGATGTAGGATATAAATAACGTATAAGATATAAGTAAGATATGACCATAAGTAAGATATGAGTGTACATTTATCTGGATACACAAAAATAGTCTAGAGAGCGGTTAAAAAAAAGTGACCGTTAGAAAGTAACCGTGGCATTATCTCGTTTTAGCTTTTCGCCGTGTTTGCTCTCGATACGATCCTCCCAATACCAAGGGGAAATTTTTTTTCAGATTCCTTTACTAGGAATGTACTATCCAGCCGTTGCGTATTTGCTCAGTACAAACAAAATAATATTTGAGTATCCGGACACGACTGTCCCCTCCTGAAATTCGCCTCAGGCGAATATGAGCGTCAAGACGTACAGCTACAAGACGCCTCGAGCCGTTGCTATTGTCCCGCACAATTACGAAGAAATTGATGTCATCGAGCTCATTAAAGGCGCGTTCGAGTTCACGGAGATCGCTTCGCGACTCGTCGCCGAGTTTCCTCGGTTTTCCTTCACGAGCGGAATTACATATAAATTAATTATGCGCAGTTATATAAATTGCGTAGAGGCGCGGGTTCTCGAGCAAATGCCGCCTCGAGGAAATTCAACCGCCCGCGCCGGCTGCAACCCGCGTCCTGTGGTTAATAATCCACCCGGCTGTACACTCCCAAGGGCGCATGCATGCTGGACGCGGAGGGACGCCCCGATGCCAACTCGATTTAGGGAGCGGGGTAGCGTGGAAACTTTAAACCGGCTTCGGATTGCAGTTAGCGTTAGCTACGGGGTGTCCCACTTCCACTGCCGTTGGACGTTAAGTTAAACCTATGAAGAATATGCGGGTCTTATATATATATATGTCTTAACAAATAAACTTGTTAAAATTTAATATAATTATGCAAAGTTTAAAATTCTGCTTATCACATGTAAATGAAAAGACTGTCTAATGACAGCGCTGAAAATTTTATTGCTTTTCGTACGAGCGATGCCAATTAAGTGGTATTACCCTTGGGAAAATTTACCTTAGAAATCTTTTAAAAAAATCTTAAAACTTACTTTAAAGAAAAATTTAAGGTAAATTGGACACTTCCACTGCCGTTGTTTAAGTTAAACCTATAAGAATATGGGACTTACTATAGTCTGTCTTAACAGATAAACTTGTTAAAATTTAATATAATTATGCAAAAAAAATTCTGCTTATCACATGAAATGAAAAGACTGTTTAATGACAGTGCTGAAAATTTTATTGTTTTCGTAAGATGCCAATTAAGTGGTATTACCGTGAATAATTTTCATGCAATTGTATAAAAAGAAATAATTGGAGATTTGTGTGATATGTTGGATAGAGTATTTGCAGCGAGTCTGTGAAACTTGTCAAATATGTGTGAGCGACTCTATTTTGAAATCCCGACCCCGTTTTGCTTATGAAAGGTTCTACACGCACATACCCAGCCACGAATGCATCAATTACAGATAAAATATATTAATTCCGAAGCGACAAAATTCATTCAGACGATTTTAGTCAAAGGGTTACTTTCCAAACCCTTTTCCCTCTTTTCTCCTCTTAAATTTCGGACTCCCATCGGGCATCGGGAAAAGGAGTATCGTGGACAAGAACGTCGTTTCAGAAAACGGCTTTCTTTACGGCTTTCTTCACGTTCTCGATACGAAACACTTGTTGGCAGCTGCACCTAAAGAAAGAGACAGTTAACAAGTATTTCTCGAAGAATCGAGCACGAAAACAGAGCGGGCCTGGCTCAATCCCGTTTCGCTCTTCCAGTCGTGGCTGAGACAATCGGACACCCTGTATAACCGGCGCACACGCTCACGCCCGTTCACGCACGTGCACACGCACGTGGGGAAAGTGACTTACACGCAAACGGCCCGGCGAGCGGTGCTGTACAATTCACGCATCTACGCGTCTCTTTCGGGATCCTCATTGGACAACCCTATCCATCAAGGTCATCCTCCCTCTCGCCCTCCTCTCTCTCTCTCTCTCTCTCTGTCTCCATTTTCCCGTGAGCCCTCTTTTTATACACCGCGTTCTCGGATGCGATAGAAGGGTTTTTTTTTTTATAGCGGCGTGCCCTTGGAACCGACAATGACCGGCTTGCGTTTCCTGCGCTATCTAGCAGCGCGGCACCTGTTACAGGCCGCTGCTCCTTTCAATCCGATCGGCGATCATCGATTTTCTGCCTCTACCTCTTCTGCGGACGTCGATCCCTATTGGGACAGTACCACTTTCCGCTTGCCTACGTTTCCCTTCTTCCCAATTGCTTTATGTCCCTCGCTAGCTTTGTATAGTTCCTTTAATGGCATTTATTTCAGTGTTTCACTATATATTTATTATACATATATATGTATATATTTAGTATTAGTACTAGTATTAGTCTTCTAATTTATATGATTCTTTTGACAGTGAAAATTATTTGGCTCGTAGACTGTCCGAGATTGTATCGAAATAGCATATCAGCTCTTTTCATCGATTTTACTTATCTCTGCGTACACAAAGAATTTTCTCTCTTTCTCCCTTCTGGAAAATTTATGGTTCGAGGTTTATTCGAAAACTGTACAAATAGGTGAGAAAGGATTTATTAATAATTACGCATAAAACTGTTACATACACGTCGTAAGTAGATTATGTGAAATTCTGTCATTACGATACAAGTTTTCGAGTAGAAATCAGTTACATTGCCATTGCAAATGTCGAGCCTGTAAATATTGAAGTCTATACTATAACGGTACGAGCATCACATATTTATTTACTTTGGCAAGCAAATTCATCGGCATCGGACGCCGTAATTAATCGTTCGCTCAACTTTGCGCATCTGTAATTAACGGGAAGAAAAGCAAACGAAGCAACGAACTCACAGACTGAAATTTGCCGTGACTCCTCGAATGACCGCGTGGCAGCGTTTTCTCTCTCTCTCTCTCTCTCTCTCTCTCTCTCTCTCTCTCTCTCTCTCTCTTTTAAACAGTGGAATCCTCATGTCGAGTACGTTGCTCCGCCTCGCTGAGAAAGTCGTCGAACGAGAGCGCCCGGTGCATCGACCACGCGGGGTTGTCGAACGGGCGGAAGCCCGCAAATAGAAACCAGTTTCTCCCCGCGCGATTGCGAGAGGCTCCTCTCTTCTCTCTCGCTTGTCTCCTTATTCCTTCTCTCCTTTCTTTCTCTTTTCTTCCAGGTAGATTCCTCCACCGCGCGGAAGTGTTACAAGGTCGCGTTACGCGCTGAAATCGCACACGTGACCGGGGATGCTCCTTCCGCGAATCTGCATTCCGGAAGGAATGGCGCGAGCTCCCGAGAAATTTCGTGTTTCGTCCAAGCGGTCGTCTTCGAACGATTCTCTCTCTCTCTCTCTCTCTCTCTCTCTCTCTCTCTCTCCCCTCCCTTCCTCCCCTTCTCTTTCTTTTTCTTTTTTTTGATATCACAACATTACGATATTACGATACGATATGTTCTGTGTTCTTTTTTCTTGATCGTATTATAATATAATGTTCTTGTGCAATGAGAAATGATGTTTGTGTGATTTTACGATAATACCCTTATAATAATCTCAGGATAAACAGATAAGCGCAGAGATTCTCTGACCAATGACCGATTCTTTTTCCATAAATTTTTTCCTTATTCTCTTCGAGAGGAACGCGCTCTTGACCGCGGGATGAGTCTACTCGTAAGCCGGAAGAGCCGTAATCCTTAGAGCAACTGATAAGAGATAGTGGTGGGTCGTGTGTAAAAACGTTCTCGCGAACGTACATTCGAGCGCGTAGTCGCGTAAAATATTTTCATACAGTTAAAAGAAGGGATTCGTTAAAAGTTCAGGATATACATCTTACTTTCGGCTACTCGGACATTGCGTAATCTGTCGCTGACTTTTCATGACTCTTTTACTTGTGATTTTACGCACGGTGAGCACGTACGGCCAAACTGTCAGACACGCTCCGAATTTCGATTGCGTTAACGCATTTCTGACGCCGAATGCACAGTCGCAGTTGGTCGCAGTATTACGAAACCGCGGTATTTTCCATTCCGAGAAAGTTGGTACCATCTTGTATTTATCGCGCTGGACACTCGAAGATATTGATCATGGAAATTGTTGACGATACAATATGTGCCTAAGTACACAGTCATTTCTAGGAAAAGCGTCTCGTACCGGGTGTTGGTCTTGAAGTATTTTGTTGAAAAATACAAAATGTATCTTGATTCGCTGGATTGCGATAAGCCGTGCTTTCTATTGGTACAAGGAGGAAGGTCAGATCAAAGGCTGAAGGGACAGTTACGTCCCTTCAAAGTCAATACAACTGCAGTAAATACATGTCGATTGTGAAAGCGCGATTACACTGTTAGATACCGTGTTCCCGTGCTTGCATAAATACCTAAATATGTGCGCTCCGGACGAGGCTCCGGATAAACGAAGACCTACGTGTTCCCCTCACGTCCTCCATCGGCTCGGAAAGACCTGATTTTACATTTTTCACATTCTTATCTCGATAATGAGCGCAACTCCTTTGTTTTCCGTTTGGCATGCAATTGTCAACTGCGATATTGCATATTATACATACGTTAATTTAATAAATTCTCCGGGTATTATATGAAGTCGTAAGCGTAACTCTCGTGTTCGAGAATTATACGAGAATTTTTTTTCGGTGCCTAAACGCGCCGTCGCGTCGGCCAAAAAGAAGAAGAGGAGGAAGAAAGGCGAAGGAGCATCGGCCGCGAGAGCGAATAGGTCGGGAAAAATCACATGCGTAGACCGAGCACGTGTGCGTGCACGTGTGCGTGAGTGCACGTGAGCGCGCGAGTGCGTGAGTGCGTGCGGGCGTGCGTGCACGCAGCCAGCCTGCGTAGATGCAGTTTTAGAAAATCACGCATAATACACGCGGCAACGTCGCCGCGCGCTGCGAGCTAACATTCCACGTGATCCCAGGACCGGTTTGCGGGTTGCCGACCCACTAACACTCGCCTAATGCAGATAAACCCACGCCCTATATGTGGGGTACACGTCGCTTATTTTTTATTGCGACCCGGCCGCGCCGAGCCGCGTTGCCGCGAGCGCGCGCATCGGCGCTTCACCGATTTTCAAAGTCACAAGAAGAGGAGAGGAAAAAAAAAGAAGAAGAGATGTATAGGAGAGGAAGGAAGAAAGAAAGCGCGCCGGGAACCTAAAATTATGCGGCTCGAGAGAAGGGCCGGGGTCGGTCCCCGACGCCACTTGGCGACGCCAGTTTTGATTAATAATACGAGCGACTCTATTCCGACGCTGACTTTGATAATAATACGAGTAACGCTAATGTTTTTATAATGTTCATAAAATTACCAACTGTTTCAGGTCAATTATTTTCCGAATAACGTCTTGCTTTCATCTATCGTGTCTCTTGATTGCTCAAATCGAAAAGATAAATCGAAGAGATAGGTCGAATAAGAGAGATAATTTTGTCTGAGTTATATTTTTGTTAATATTGTAATTTCACAATTACAAGTATACACAATACCTCTCCCTTTTATTATGGGTTTTAATCAATGAACGCACGAAACTATGAACTTGACTTATATATACATTTGTAGAGGAGATTGATAGAAATAATAATAATAATAGTCTCAAGTCTTAAAAACGTCGAACTTAAGAAATATCTTCGTACGGTAAACGGTAAACGATTAATTCTTGAAATGTATGAAGATATTTCTTAAGTTCGAGTCGGTTGTATTATTATTTGTCAGATGTATTGTTTAAATAACGATATTTTGATCGAGATTTATGAAGTTATGTTTAGCATGCGTAAAGAATCTCGCCCAAAATGGGCCATTGGCGCACAACATTGAATCATATGCCATTTTGTAGATATTGTTGAGTGGATACATCACTATATATATATAGAAAAATAAGTTTAGATTCTGAGGCGGAAGAAGTTATGACCGGGTCAGTTACCAGATATTTATTACTTAATATTCATTATTACCTTCACCGTCAGAACTGTCAGAAAATAACACAAAAATATATTTAATATGTTTTGATGGCGGTTTAATTTTTGTTTTTGAGTGTTTTTTTTTAGTTCGAGGCGTCTTTCTCTTCCTTTTCCTCTCCTAATAAGGATTATGTAAAAATTTGACACAACATATATATTTTTAAAAAGTGCTATTTCTCTCGTAAGTACGTTAAAACGCACATGCTCGATACAGCTGCTCGTACCTGCTGTTTCATCTAATCCAAATTATAAGTGGCATCTAGGGGAGATCTGCCAGCAGCTTGAGAATATCAGGGTCCGGCAAACGGTGAATGCTTTTTTACCCAACACTTTGTCTCGCTGGTAGATTTTCTCTCTAAGCCATCCTCGATGCACTTCACTTCTAAATCCGGTTCTGAACCTATTTTATCATATTTACAGTTATTAGAGAGATATTCTCAGAAGTATTATATAATAATAATTATTATTATTATTATCGTGTTATTATTGTGCTACATTAGATTACATGCACCGGAGTGACACAGTCCCGATTAAATAATCTGTGTGCGTCGACGTTATCTATGCGTGTAATGAGATATCGTTAATGATTTACCAAAGCGATAATTTCGACTTGTTGCAGGACGCGATATGTTTATACTTTCCCCGGGTGTTACGTGTGGGTACGCGTGCAATTTTGTAAGCGAGCTGCTTGTGATTCGTCGCGTGTCCTCAGATACGAGCGATACGTTTGTATGACAGAGATGCGGTTATTTAGGAATTCAGTGGCTTTAATGGCAGGATACCACCCGTGTTTTTCGTGACCGGATGATGATCGACGGAAGTCGGCGAGCTGAGCGTGGATTTTACTAAGCTGGTTGGCCACGGGATCTTTTAGCTCTGACTTTTCGGTATCCTGCGACAGGAAGGGCGCGTTTACGTAAAAATTATACAGTGAGGAGTGTGGAGTTCTAACGTTTCGCTACCTATTTTATCTGGCCTTTCTATCCCGCTTAAAATTTTTGTAAATAAATAAATTAGACAGATAGACAGATATAACTAGCAATAATTAAAGTAAATTCAACGTACAATTCTTCCCAATAAGAAATAAAACTTATGAAGGGTAGATTGAAGAATATTATCTCGTATAAAAAATTAAAACGTTTATAACGCTATTCATTTCAATAAAAATGAAATGTTTTTTTCTCTGTTATGATCTTCCTAATAAAAAGTAAAATCTGTGCTTTACGAAGCGTAGGTGGAATAAAATGTCAATAATGCAATTTATTTTAAAATGATGTCTTTTTCCTTCTTATCGCGCGACGACCTTTTTCAAATTAATGGAAGATTTTAGAAAAATTATATTAATATTAATATTATAGATTTACTTTAAATCTGTTAGATT
This sequence comes from Temnothorax nylanderi, assembly GCF_030848795.1. Classification (NCBI taxonomy): domain Eukaryota; kingdom Metazoa; phylum Arthropoda; class Insecta; order Hymenoptera; family Formicidae; genus Temnothorax; species Temnothorax nylanderi. Next base: position 27,861 of record NW_027250100.1, read on the forward strand.
TCTTGAAACGCGACGAACACATCAGGTGTACCGCGCGGTCTAGTCTCCATCGTTTATCATAACTGCGTGACATAATTACGAAGTATGTAGAATTCCTCGCGAATTCCTCTTCGTGATCGCCTTTACACGCCGTCCTCGCATGACCCACATTTCACCCGGAAGCGCTCCCGTTCCGTTCTGCATTTTCGCGCAACGGCGAACGAGACCTACGTAACACCTGTTACAGCCGCTGCTCGGTAAATAGGGTATTACGGTCAATGGTTATGGTCAGCATTGTAAAGGTGTCGAAAGGCAGAACGGATCCGAATGGATATGCAAAGAGGCAGAGAGAAAGAAAGGAAGAAAAGCGGAGGGCCTAATTCTCTTTCAGGCATAAGGAATAATTGCACTTGACGCGCGCAGGGACGCGCGGGGTGGATATGCCGGGGGATGCCTGCACCATCAGACCGACCAGACGACGGATACTTCGTCCATTGTGCTGGCGACAATGTGTCAGCAGGTAGCTGATCATCGATCGGGGGTCCGCACACTCGGCGGTCAATGACCTTGCAATGTGGCCGGCAAAGGGCGAGGCCGCGTTGTTACGCCCGTGAATAGTCGACGTGCGTACAGTCGAGCGCATTAATAGCTCACGATGTACGCGCGATAGCCACTCGTCCAAGATCTCAGGAATGCTTAAGGGACGCGTCGTTCTCGTCAACGTAATTAACGACGCGTAAAAGAAATTTACACGCCACACGCGACGAATAAGAAAAATCGGCGAATCGCGTGCCGCGAGATATCCTCCGCGTCGGGCATTACGCGTCCGATTGTACGGCGCTCGACGTTACGCTCGTGCATGCACGCGCGTACGCACACGCGCGTACGTACACGCGCGCACGCGATGGACATTGGACGCGCAAAGGAGCCGGGAACATCGCACGCATCTCCATACTCCTCGCCCACGAGAAGGAGAGAGACGGGGAGTGCGAGAGAGGAGAGAGAGAGGGCGAGAACCCGAAAAGCCAACGGCGCGGCGCGATACCAAGCAACTCCAGGGCTTATGAGGAACCTGTTTTCCTTTATAGGGTTTCCACCTCGTCCCTTCTCGCTCGTCGGCGTAACGCCGTAACGAAGGGGGAGCCTTCTCTTTCAGGATGCTCAAGGAGAAAAAAATTTCTTCGTCCCCTTTCCATTTTGATCGTAGCTGCAATGCCGACTTTTGTGTCGATCAAAAATTCGATCTCGAATCGGAGTCACGGTGCAGCTCGGGGAAGATTGCGACCAGTGGTCGTGAAAAAGCGCTAACGAGCCCCGCTCTAGGAAGCGACGTTAATATACAAGATCGATAAATACCTGTACATCCACGCGTGTATCCGAAATCAGTATTTTTTATACGGTTTTCGCTCCCTACTTTACATCACGAAATAGTGTAAAAGTTATCAATGACTTGTCTTACATTAAGGATGCAAATTTCATGAGAAATAACTGTATATTCGATAGGAAAATAAAATATATTAAATAAAATATATTTTAAGGCTAATAAAATGTACTAGAACTGCATAAGAGAATAACAAATATAATGACTTAAAACGACTTATCTTCTCAGTTCTCACGATTTTCTAGCGTAGTCAAGTCCCTGACTAGCTAGAGTACATATATTTAGACTTATCGGCTCGAGACGCGAAAATCCTCTGATACGAGGCTTTTCTCAGTTATGAAATTTCAAGGAATACTCAGTCATTTGTTATGTACGTCAGTATCGGTGAATGTCCACAACTGTACGCAGTTGCGCCGAAGAAACGATATCGTTCGCCATTGCGTAGCAATGGACGGCCTATTACGAGTGTACGGAAGATAGAAACTTTAATAACCATCGAATTCGGGAGAATGACACATTGACATCGAGGTGTTGTAAAGCAAATAGTTGCCGTCGGCGCCACATTTTTCTATCGGCGCGGTACGATAGTACGTGACTTTTTTCTTGTGTCCTTATCAACAAATGTTCCAAAATATTTGTGACGTTTGCCGTACGTCAAAAATTTTCCCTTATTGTGCCCAGGTATGTCTAATTACGCTGCCTTTTATAGACTGATATGTATTGTCATATAAGTGCAGAAAGAAGTAAGATAAATAGAAGCTTTTAGACGCAAATTATTTCTTCTTTCTAGTCGATAAGGTTTTTACTTTGTTTACTGAAGAATACTGATTCTAAAAGTGTCAATCGATTTCAGGGTCACGTACATGTTATTTTCGGTAGACATAAAACCGACGTAATACAGATGTGACAAAGGTACACAGGCAAGGGTGTTTCACGTAGCGCAGGTAATTTTTATGGTTTTCTCTAAAAATTCGCAGTAAGATGTTCCTCATCACGTGTATTCAGACACCGATTCGCAATTGTAAGCTACTGAAAAGGAAGAACTGTTTGTAAAAACCCTATTTTTTTTTGTAAAAGTTCCTTTCGGACCTGAGAAGGCCAAACAAACGACATATTTTTCAACTAATTATCGAGTCTTAATCCTCCGTCTGTATACGTTTTTCTTTCAATACCTTCGGAGTGTACACGGGTCTGTCACGTTCGACGCTATTTTTCCCTATCTTAAAGTATTACAAAAAAACTGAAAAGATTTATGAAACATCTATCTACATTGTAGTTGACGATTTTATAGTCATTTTGGTAAACATCGTTGATTTAATATTTTCTGACTTGCAAGTTTTACAGTCACGAGCAGGTATTATTTACGGCTCGGACGCCGTAGACCCACGTATGCACACTGAGGGTCAATTATATATCTAAAATTGATAAAGCGCGAGTTTGCTCGACGAACTTCCTTCTCGTTATCTCGATTGCGACAGCCCCCCCGGCCAGTATAAGTTCAACGATCATTATATGCGCATTAAAAAATCGATTTTCTATAACGACATCGTACGAGATCGATTCGTAGGGAAAATCGTACATTTCGATGTGCCGCGCGCCTATATAAATATCATAACGTGATCGTGGGATGCGTCACGAGTACAAAGTACGAAAGGCGCACCCTGCGGCGATCAGACCGACCCGCTTATGCACCGGTTGTTGTCATAGCGTTCCTGTATACGCATCTGCCTGCGTATACCTCGGGATATAAGGTAGAATTTCGATGGCGCAACAGGACAAAGATTCACCTTGCCATCGTCGCATACCTCCTCTTTCTTCCTCCCGTCATTCTATCTCTCTCTCTCTCTCCCTTCTTTCCCCTCTCTTTCTTTCCTTCGTTTCGCCTCGTCCGCTCGATCCCCTCTACGAAATCGTCATTGGAGTCGTCATCGTCGTGGCGTTGAGAAAAACGCCCGCTGCACGTATCACGCGCGTACGCGCACATATATACGCGTACGCATACACATACACGCGCGCGCTCCCTCTCGCACGTACAGACCGTGGAAGCGATTTTCTTCGACCAACGTCCGCTTTATCGTGGGCCTTTCCTCCGTTTTTAGACACACGCCCAAGATAAGAGGAATGATGCCGCATATTTTCGGCCATTCTCGAGCAGGCAACTGCATACGCGGTTTACGGCAAACAGAAACGAAAATTCGTGTGAAAGCCGCGTCGAGGAGGGACGCAATCCAAGAAATTCCACGTCCGAGACTTTTATATCCGACACGCCATATGAATATTCTATGTTACAATCGTGATAGGTCCTCTTCTCTCATCGCTTCGAAATTCGCTAATATTATGTCTTTTATATCGTGACGTTTAACGCGATAAATATAATAGAGTTCCATCGTTTGAAAGAGAGAGAGAAAGGCGTAAAAAATTCTTTAAAATAAATTCTATGCTATCATATCATGTAATAAATTAATATTTAGAGACCGTATAATTGGTATGCGCGCTACATATATTTGCAGACAGGATTTGATAAAACGTATCTCAGTGCTCAAAAATGTTTCCCTGTTTTTTAACTTGCATATTTTAATAATGTAAGAGGCGTCTTCCGGGTTGGGCATATTCAAACTCAGAGACAGTTGAAGTGGGTTCAAACTGATATATTTTAACATTGTAAGAGAAAAACAATTTAAGTATTGCTTAAACAGAACGTGACTTTCTTCAAACAATCTATATATCTTCGTTATTTTCTTGTTTACATAACCAACGACGTTATCAACATACGTTAGGTACACAGAAAAAAAATATTCTTATTTAGAGAATATCTTTAGTTTTGGCATGTAAAGCGTAAAATGAGATTATACAGCGTTAAATAATGATAAATTACTTGTATCAAAGCATTATATATAATTCAACAAAGAAAAATATATTCTTAGTGTTTAAAAATAATTTTTATCAATGGAAAGCAAAAAATATTGGATAGAGAATAACACTTTTAAATCTAGAATATTCATATTATAACGATAAAGACAGTTTGATCTTATTTTAAAATTCAATATTCTCTACGTGAACACAAATAATGTTGATTCAATTTTATTATGTTGCAATGAAGAATAGGAAATCGAAAGAAGAAGATAACATTATCGTCAAAATAATCATATTGTACTCTTTATGTGACAATTATATATTTAAATTAAATTATAATATTTTTAAAATACAAGAATATAAAATCCTTTTAAGGAAATTATGGATTCTTGCTTATATATGAAACAATGATTGTGTTGATTTGAATATATTCATCTTGATTAAAGATCAATTTTTTCTGCGTAGTTCTTTAAGTTAAATCTAAATACCTTACAATAACGTCATGGGCTTTGCCCACTTTCGATGTACTCCGGATTTAACGGATCGGAGATCCGTTAATTAAGACCCGTCCGGGAGAGAGGCTCGCCGCCTCCCCCTGCGCATTTCCGCGTTTCATTCGCCCTTTCCTTTCTCCCAGAACTTTGCGATTTTCTCACGATACTCGAGTGGAAGCGTCATGCCATCAACCCCCGCACGGTAACGTTACCCAATTCGGGTAGGGCACGCCCGCGTGTATGCGTGCTGCGGGGTCGACCCGCGTGTTGCTACCCGCGAGGGCTACGCGCCGAAATTACACACGCATACACGTACGTACACCCACCCGCACGCACGCGGCAGCGAACGGCGGGCTCTGGCTCGTCGTGGAGTTCGGTCGTGGTCGCAATTTTCGTGAACGCACACACACGGCTAGGCGTACTTCCCTCGTTTTATTTTCCACGATCCTCCCCTCGTTTCTTGGGGCGCGCGCGCGCGCTCACGCACGCATGTGGATGCGTTATATCGCTGGGTACCGTAGGGCCCTTCGTGCGGGAAGTTGACGTGGGTGTAGGAATAGGCTCCATGCATCGCGCCGTTTGTAAATACGCACGCACACGGACACGCCCGCGTCGCCCGCCTGCCTATGCCGCGTGTACGCGCGCGTGATATATCCCGCAGGATATTGGCCTAGGAGCCGCGTGATTGGCCGATAGTGCGAGCATAGGCGAATAAGTGCGTGTGCTGTGGCGTATACGCGTGTGGCGATGCGCCGAAACGCGCGTCACTATCACACACGCATAACTTACAAAGGCGTAAGTTTTACATATTTCGCCCGTGAATGACGGCGCGACGTCAGAAAAGTCAACGAGAAAGAAATTTGGATGTGAGATCCATTAGCCAAAATTATTAGGCATTCTATTAAAATAAAAAATTTTAAATAACATTTATTTTTGAAAGAAATAAAAAATTAACGCGTTTATAATAATGAACGCTCTAGTAAACAACTTTTAAACAATAGAAGTCTTTTCCTGGTATTAGATTCAATACAGCATAATGATTATGAGGGTAAGACTGTACTTAATTACAATATCGATTTTAATGCCTTATTGGTTCTGTCATCTGGTAATTGTGCGACATGATCTTCTTTTAATCACACTAAATTTATTGGGAATGATTCTACCGTTAGCTTGGTCACAATAATGTTCTTATTATGACATTCTTCGTGTACACGATTGCAGTGCGAGAAATAGCACGATCGCTTAATGACAAACAAAATTACATAGACGACATGTATTTGTGCTTCTTATTTCTTCTGAAGAAACTTTCATGTGTCGAAAGTACAGTTTAAAACTTAGGATTGAAAAAATATATGTATATATGTATTGAAAATATTGTTGATTTCTCTCCGGATTTTAGTATACGTATCAAATTAAAAGTTAAAAGTTAATCGTGTTAATTAAAGCGTCGGTGTTCTCCAAAATACGAGCAAACGTTTTCAGATATAATAACGCACGAACGAGAGGCAGTTTCCTAAACATCTGTTCCGCAAAAGGAACGATCCCTTTTCGTATAAGTTTGTGAAAATGGTACGGAATCTCTCCCACTGCACATGTTCCACGTACACACATGTCGCGTTCTCCATCTTTCTTTTTCAGGAGAACGCATCTTGTTTCAAGCCGTTTTAAAAGCGCGTCCGAATTTTCCTTCAACTTTTCCTACCTCGCGGACTTTGACCCCGGGACTCACAAATCGCCATAAAAAGTCAATGGCGAGTTATGACGAAGAGCTTAAGAATTTGCATCGGATTTAAATTTTTCCTCGCGTTTGCGCCTACAATTTCACGGTATACCCCCGGTACATTTTCGTCGCTCGCTTGCCCGCGCGGGTCCCGTGTCCCGTGCCGTCTTGGTTAATTTACCCCTTGCGGGAAGAATTACGTTAAACTTGTGTGTACGGGGCGGGGACCCCGTGGTCGTGGCCTTAGCGAAGGTTACGCCATTGGCCCTAACACGCAGAAGGAGGCGACTCATGGACGTATACTTCCACCCCTATGACTGACGGGCTAGGCCGAGCGAAGAGTCGTACGGCCAACGGCATGGTGCAAGCGGCGTCAGTGGTCGTCGAGCGAGCAGGAAGAGAGGTTTTCTGATTCCCGGACGGGTCTCACTCGTCTCTTGGAGAACGCGCGGCATTCTCGCGTGCGAGCGCGCATGGTCCTCCACGTCGGTGCAATCGACAACGGGGGGCGGGGTGGGTGGGTGGGTTGTGCGTGAAATAAGGAGTGCGTGCCGGAGTGTGTGCGTGCCCATTTTTTTCTCCCTCTTTCACTCGCGTCCTCCGCGCGCGGCATGTCCGCCGCACTTATACACTTATACACATACATATAGGTAGATACGAGGCGCGCGAAGGGAAAGAGCGAGCGATAGAAGGGAGAAGGAGGACCGCGGGTCCCCCCCCGTAAGCGCGTTCGATAGTTTAATACATATACGTAAGTGCACTTCGCGATACGCGGCTAGACGAGATTGAAAAGAGGGGAGCGGAGGGCGGAAAGAGGAGGAAGATTTTGTTGGTATCGACGCACCAACGACATTGATAACGACCGTGAGGTGGTTCCGGGCCCGTCATTCCTTGATTATCCGCGCCCTGCGTGTCCGTGAAATCATCCGGAGCACGTACGACGTAAGAAGCGGAACGTCAGTCTCCGGTCTGCATCTCTCCGGCTGCGCTCGCTTTTATTAGATCGCCCCGTGTTTCGCCCAGTGTTTCGCCGTCGCGAGAGAGGAGAGTCCATCAAGTCCCCAAGTAAGTTCAACGCACTTTCTCCTCCTCTTTGCTTCTATAACGATTCGACTCGCGGGAGGGTGGAATTAATCACAAATTGTATCTGCTTTTCGTTTGCCGGGCGCAAAGTGTGTTGGGGATATTTTAACGATTTTTTCTAATTTAACACATGATTGCACAATTTATTTTAAAAAATTACACACAGACCATTAAAACGTTTGGAGCAACAGATAAGAGAGATCGGTGATCGAAGATGTTCTTTTTATCAATTTTATCAATTCTTTAAACGCATTCTCGCCTATCTGATTCTAACATTTCTGCATCGCTGCACTAATGCACATTTCCGCCTACGAAAAGATTTTTTTTCCACTTAAAGTGAGAAGTTATTGGATCGTTATAGATCAGCTGGTTTTCGTTTGTAGATCGCTCGCCGTTCTCTGTCGCTGACAATTTTTTCTTTATCTCCCTTTCCCTCGCGAGCTTTTTTCGCAAGCTTAAATTTCGTTGGGCCAGTAGATCGGTCGAGGATAATTTACAGGTCGACCAGATTACGTCAAAATGTTTTCATTCGTAGCTCCTTGGCATCGTTAGACGCGGACGTCGTAATCGCTTCCACGTATGCAACATTTCGGTTTACGGTTTTCTTATCATCTTGTTATCGTCGTGCTCGTTCCTAATTCTTACTGGGTCGACCGACTGATGAAGCTAGAAGTCGGTGAGAGCGCTTAACTCACCCTACGCGAGAAATGCAAATATCGACTGGCTTTTCCCCTCGCGGCGCGATCTCACCCCAGCTACGAAACATCGATCGTTTCATTTTTTTTTCTCATTATCTCAATCATTTACAAGGGTAAAAATAGGTAGCGGAAAAGTGACAGACCTGCGATAGGATAAATCTAAAATGACGAACCCAGAGGGAGAAAATAAAATAAATGAATAAATATTCTTTGAGTTGTATATTTGTATGTATATTGTATCAAAAAGTAAATTACGCAGGTATATCTGGAGATGAATAGTGTAAAAGTAAAGCCATTAAAAGAAACCAAGAGAAACTCGTATCAATCCTTGCAAGCGAAGCTTTGCGCTCGGCGAAACCCTGCATTAAGAAACATCACTTTTTCGTCACTTGTATAAAAAAATCTGCTCGAAGTAGAAAAAAATCATGTAATTTTAGAGATTTTCGAATGCGCGCTGCGTTTGCCGAAATTTACAGAACCTTTTGAAAGTGTTTACGAACAATCGGCAGTAAGATCGACGCGGGATATGAAATATTATTCATAAATAGATCAGCAGAGCCAGTTACTTTGTAACCCAGCAACTCAGTTCTTTTATCTTAAATATATAAAAGAAGGCTTACGGAGAAATAACGGTTGGGTTTATTTTTTTCACCACTTTCACGCTGACTCTTTGCCTTGAAACTTTCATGGCCGTGCGCTATGCTGTAAACGGCCAACGGTAAGGGTTAAGGAAATTTCCAAATACAGCTCGACAATGGCTCAACCATTTTTATGTTTCGCGTACGAAAATGACAATCAAATTTCAGGAATCGGCAAAAGTTGCAATTATTAGGAACTGCATTTACTGCAGATGTAAAGCGGATGTAACGCGTTACAATTTCATTCGCGTAGGGCAATTTTATTGACAATAAGCTCGGGTGTGATGTTGCAATACAGTATTTACGCATTAAAACATTAGCGTAGTATTGTTATATATACTACTAGCTGTTTCAGTAATCACGATTCTAAAGCGACTGTAAGATTTTATTTTTATAATATTTTTTATTATTCTAGTAGGCTTTCTACATATAGGTTTGATACACGAAATAATTATACTTGGTTGGGAAAACTTTTACAATTACCTACATTTGAATATTTCTGTTGAATACAATAGAATGCTCTTTCGACACACAATGTAAATATTTTGCGACGTCTCGCCAGTCTTATCGTATCTTTATTATCGTGGTCATTTTCTAGTTCGTATTTGTACAGACTTTTTCTAATCGCTTTCGGACCTTAAGATACCTAATCTTTTGCCACGCGAGTTTCGAAAACAGCGTCGGGACTACTCGGGACTGATCTATTTGGAATGACTAAGGTAGATCAGCGAGAGGAATGTTATGCAGGAGAAAATAGAATTATTTTTACCGCAGGCGTCTATTAATGGCCAAGCATTATTATTCGTAGAATGAAACATTCGGAACGTGATCGTCCTGAAATGCAATTGATGCAGATCCATTTCCGTTTCGTAACCTTATCTAATCCTGTGGAGAGATGTTTCGTCTAATATAGATTATTATGAATCTCTAGATAATATTAGACATTATATGTATAAGAAATGTGTACAAACGTGTATTTTTTTATATAACTATTTCATACATTCTTTCAAACTTGGATTATGTTAAAAACAAAAGAAAGATTCACTTTAATTTGCGAATATCATTAATAGTCAAGGTAACAAAATTATACGATCGTGTCGTAAATTTCTCGACAAACGCGGGATTGTTCTTTTGTGAAAGTTTTGTAAATTTTTATACAATTTTTCCCAATTTTCGACATTATTTCTATTCGCACAAGGTCGACGCTGAAATCGTCTCAGTTTTAATCGCTTCTATCTGATAATCCCGTCAATTCGATATCGATACGAATGGCATTTTCGTTGTTTTAATTCCCATTGCCGGAGAGAGAAGAAGCGTCGCGTGCAAATGACGAGCTAATGCATCTATGAACTTTGATCCCTAGCACGAGAGTCCTTATCGCTAGATAAATTCGGATACTTTTATTTTCCGACCATTTTTGGATATTTCCTATATGAATCATAACGCCACAGGCAGGAAACTCACTCTGGCACCAGGGTGGGGAGAATTCGCGTGGCAAACAGGATTTCTGTCTTGTCCCTCGACAGAGATGGTCGAACTGCAGTCGAGAGCGTGTCTTTGAACAGGAGTGTGCGTTTGCCGCAGGTCCCAAACGCAGATAGACAATCATCCCGGACACCATGACTACCTCTCAACAGTACTGCCTACGATGGAACAATCATCGCTCGAACCTGCTGTCCGTCTTCGAGCAGCTGCTGCACAACGAGGCGTTCACCGATGTCACCATCGCCGCGGAAAGCGGTAGGACGGTCAAGTGTCATAAGATCGTGCTGGCCGCGTGCTCGACGTACTTCCAGAATCTGTTCCACGGCCTGCAGGACCAGCATCCGATAATAATTCTCAAGGACGCTGGGTTTCCGGAGATACAGGCGATACTGGAGTACATGTATCGCGGCGAGGTGAACGTCGCGCAGAATCAGCTACCCGATCTGCTAAAGATCGCGCAGGTGCTGAAGGTGAAGGGCCTGGTGGAGGAGCACGGCAATCAGAGCAACACGGCGCGCGACCTTCGCCGCGAGGATACGTCGATGGACCCGTCGATATCGCCGCCGCCGGCTATCAGCACGAGCACTGGCGGTGGCAGCGGCGGTGGCAGCCACTCGTCACCGCCGCACTCCACCGGCGGCTACTCCGGCCTTTACGGGAAATCCGCGGTCTCGCTCGACCGCGTTCAAAGTCATCCCCTCGCGGGCTCGTTGCCGATTACGTGGCCGCTTCCGTTGCACTCCGCGGGCGCGGGTCATCAGCTCCCGACGTCGCTCTCCTCCTCCGTCCTCGTTGGCGGCCCCGGCGCCGGCGGGTACGACAACGGTATCGAGACCTCGCCGCTCAAACGCCGGAAGCCGATGATGCAGCCGTCGTCGTCAGCCCTGCTGATGAACCACGACACGCCGATCTTGCGCACGGTGCTCGGCCAGGCTCACGTTGACAGTTCGCAGACGATGCCGCTGCTGCAGCCGGACAGCCACGAGTCGGTGCACTATCGCAACGCGAGCAGCAACGGATCCGCGAACGACAGCGACAATCGCCGCAGCAACGACCTGTCCCACGGCGAGGCCGTCCACGCCGACGTTTCCTACATGGACGAGGATGAGAGACAACCGTCCCCGCAGTCGTACGGCGGGGATACCGTGAGAAATACAGGTAGCGATAGCACGTCAAATAGCATATCAGGGATCGCAGATACGGATTTTTTTAAGTTATACACTGTATATTCCCAATATCTACGAAGTATAACGCCATCCACAAATTTACCTCTTACGTCGTGCGAACAAAACTCAGAGGCAGATGATAGCGTTAGAAGAACTACTAACGTGAATACTGAAGGTAAACGAAGTATTTATAGTTTAATAATCACACGAAAATGAAAAATTATTTTTTTTATTAATAATATATAATATCATTATGTTATTTTATACATCATAATTATATTATATAATATTAATAAGATTATTATAACACGTGTAATATGTTTTTACTATAAAATTCGCAGCGGAGAATAATGTCGCGATTCAGGATATTAAGCTAGCTTGTATTCCCCGTTACGAAAATTCCATCTGTTTTTAGCTACACCGCACATATCCAATTTTTATACTTTAGTATTATAATGATATTAAAATTTTGCATACCTCGATAAATTTTAGATATCGTAACGACTACATTTTACCGATTTATCGTAGCTGCTCCGGACTGCGTGCCGCAAAAACCAGAGTGGAAACGCTATAAGCAGTACACCCGAGAAGACATCCTGTCGGCGATCGAGGCGGTGAAGACGGGGATGAGCGCCGTCGCGGCGGCGCGAAGATACGGGGTGCCATCGCGTACGCTTTACGACAAGGTGAAAAAGCTCGGCATCCCGACGTCGCGGCCGTTCAGGCGCTCGACGAGCAACGGTGGTAGCACGGCCTGCTTCCCGTACGGGATCGGTGCCAATGCGAACGGCGCTCTATACGACAACAACCGCGGCGGTGTTAATGCCCTGTCCGAGAATGAGAACGAGAGCGGCAGCAGTAACATCAACGTCATCGAGAGTTTGGCCGGCACTAGTGCCGCCGCAGTTTTTGAGACGACCTATGCGAAGGCAACGAAGGATACGTCGCAGGACCGCGACTCAATGTCAGACTCGATGACCCGTTGCAGCGCGAGTCCGGTGATACGCTGCTCTAAGCAGAAACAGCAGCAGCAGCAGCATCAGCAACAGCAGGACCTGGATGATCAAGTAGAAGATCTGTCGGTGAGTCGCAAATCCGACGTTCCGGTGATAATACCGCCGTCCACTACATCGGTCGCGATTAAAGACGAGGCGCAGGAAGCAGGGCTTGATAGTAACGACTGCTGCGACTACAGCTAACTTTTGCGGCCTTAGAAACGAGAGTAATAAGATACGAGTAGTTGAGTTGCTTTTCAAAATTAAAATTGTCTCGCTTAGATATATTTTGCCTTTTTCTTTTTCTCCATACACTGAACTTCGTAAAGTTATAATATGCGATAACGAGAAAGTCAATTAGGCATTTCAAAATAGCCATTTTTACATAGTTCTCATTAATTTCCTTAATTTCTGTTTCTCCAACAAACTGCGATAAATTTATTTTAATGTTGAGCTCCTTATTACTCGCATCTTATCACTCTATCCGTCGTATATAGTTGCAGAAGAATTTTTCTCTCGTATTTTTCTTTACCGAATGTGTATTTTCATCCCAGATAGAGTCGAAAACAGATTTTGCAGAGTATCTGTCACAAATTCGATCGGCAGAACATATGCGGACAATATTGGCGGAATATGAATGTGATTAGCATATCGACTGTAGAGAAACCGAGCAGTATCTACCATTTCATTATCATAATCATTTAATCATTAAATAAAATTATTAATCATAATCATTTAAATGATGCATTTTATTTTATGAATTCAACGAAATGACAGATTTTCTGCCCGGTTTCTTCTGGCAGATTATTGCCGTCAGATTCTGTCAGCAAGTTCCATTGGCAGAACACGAGATTAACGCGGACGTATAATTGACAATCTACTTATATTTTACTCGAATCTGCTGGTAAACAGATTGCTAGCCTACTGATAACACTTTGCTGGGATGTTTTATCTTAGTTCTTCGGATATGCATTTTGATACAGCAGGCGAACGTAAATGTATTTATTCCTGTTTTAGCTTGTTCGCAAATAAGATCTAACTAATCATAATGCGCATGATCATTTTAAAAAAGTAAAGTAACGATAAAGCTGTTAATTATTGCAAATTTATTGATTCGTTGTTCGTGATTCGCGATTCGCGCATAGTTTAGTGCTAGCCTATAAGGTATATTCGTCTGAAACTCTTTAAAATTTACGGTTTAAAGCAATGGTTTGCACAAAAGAACGTGTCGCCAGCCAATGTTCACTTTGGAGTTTTCAACACGAACGACGATGAGAAAAAAAATATGTGAAAAGACATAAGATAAGAAAAAAACAGATTTAAAAAAATATCTTGAAACTTCGTTCAAAAAATATCTGTAAAATTATTAGGTAAGATAAATACATCTGTAATTGGTATTATATACCGCACATCATTTGGGAAATTTTTTTTTGTCTTGCGACATATTCGTTTGTGCGGCACACTTGTGTAATAGCATTAAAGCTTTAACAAATTGACAGCGAAATAATACGAAGTCCATGAACGAAATCTGACGCTATGTACAAGGTGTCCTCTTCTCTATTCATTATCGCGTGACGAGATGAAAATCATTCAATAGTGGTGGGATATTTTATAATGATAACGTGCCACAGAGCAATAAATGCAAGCAATGGAAATACTTTCTATGATGATAGATCTCGGTTTGCCACTTGCATATTTGCTGACCTATCATTTCATTCATGAACCTCGTATTATTTCGTATTATTTATCATTTAACAATCAAGACGTCGGTCGCTGTTAATTTGTTAGCAATTGTAAGTACTTCGTTGTATTTGATCGTTACTGACCACAGTTCCGGGATACGATTGCAATATTGCTCAAGCATATCAGCAGTAATGATAATAACGAAATACCTCATGTAAACTACGTGTTCATTAATGTAAGACTGATAAAATGCAGATTTGATATCTATATACCTATATACATGCCGATTATCGAAATACTCAAACCTATCGAGGCAAAGTATCGAGGAAATTTCAATTTGCAATCAATCAAACAGACAGGTTTTCTATATTCTAAGAGAGGCAGATTATTTATAGATCTATACCTACAATACCGAAAATGTTGAAGAGTGCAAAAGTTAAATTTTACCTTTTTACCTTTTTACCTAGCGGTTTTCGAGATGCAAGATATAAATAATTATTACATTGCAATCGTGTAGCACGTTTCATTCAAACTCGAATATGCTAAAAAAAAAAAAAAACGCGAATGGAGAACGGACGAACAGCTAGGGTTAATGCTTGATAATTTTTCGTCGATACTTTGTCTCCCTAAACGCAGACCAAAGCTACTTCCAGCAATACTACCTCAATATATATGTAAGTCATTCCATATTTATCACAATAGAATTTTTATAGCGTGAGGAGAGATATTTACAGAATGTGTATGAAATAATGCATGATAATGCAGTACCTGCCAGCCATGTGATCAAATGCACCACTATTTTATAACATAGATCCGAAATGTCGAAGATCTTCGAAGTTAAATTGCCACCGTTATGTATTACGTAAGGCAACTTGAAGCTCTATATATTATGTTTTATTTTATTTAAGAGTGCGTATATTACTTTATAGTCATTGTTATCGATACGCATTATTATTATTTTTTTTTATACCGATTACAGAGTGCACTATAAGTACAATAGTACAAGCAGCAAGTAAAAATACGTTATTGTTAAGCTTTAATAAATTCTACTTCGATTGCGTGTGGTATACCGCGCATTAATTAGATATTCGTCGAGCGATACGAAAATGTAAGCGGTATATCCAAAAGTATACGCATGTATATCTTATTTCGGTGACTTTTCGCATAGAAGAGACTACGTTAATCGCAAGCTATTCCTCTCTCTCTCTCTCTTTTATATGTTTTGACCTCTTTTTCCGTCTCTCTCATTTAACGTACGTTACATGCTCTACCGAAATATCTATCGGTTTGCAGATCAAACTTGCGACAGCTTGTATAGACGCGGAAGATGTAGGGTAATTAAGGAAATTTATAAACGTATCGATTCGTACGTATGGATACGACGTGCGTTGTTTTTTTTTAAAGAGCCGATTAGTTTTATCAGAGTATATTGCGCAGCGTTGATGCGAGGAGAGTACATTTTATATATATAATCGGCGTATCTAATTTTAACCCACGTGTGTCTTGCGGAGCGTATTTCGAAGCACCGACGCGCCTGTACGCGCATCCCTTAAACATGGTAACACGCATTGTGAGGGTATTTTTCCACTACGTGCCTTCATTCGTTGATTAATTATTACGACGTGAGCGCGACGCGTTAACTATTAGCGTTGAACGATAACAAGCGAAACAGGACCGACATGAATCTTACAATTAATTAAAAATGCACTTTCGGTCTTGGTAGCCTAATGATAACACTTCTCTGCGAATTTTGTATACCTTTTCCGACTGCGCGCCGATTTGTCAGTCTTTTAAGACGCAGCTCCTTGTTATTTTACCGTTCCAACTTACTCTGTTCCAACAAGAAGCTGTGTTTTAAAAAGGACCGACAAGTTGGGGCGCAGTCTACTAAAAACTTCATGAGAAAGAGTATACAAAATTCACAGAATACTATTATTAGGCTATCAAATCTAGCCCGCGACCGAAAATGACATTTTTTTCAAGTTAATTATGTGTTAGCATTGATTTTGTACTGTTTGTCGTCAGCCATGCCATCGCCACGTTTTGTGAAACAATTCAGCGAAAATTACAATTACTTTACCGTGACGTTTGATCTTTCCACTGTCCGTTTACCCGTACAATTGTAAATAGTCACGAGCGGACGACGCCACCTTTAAACAATACTAGCGATGTAAGACTGATTGTAAGACTGATTTTTTTTTACTATGTTGACTCACACGCACACGCACAATGCGCGCCCACGTATATATAATGCGCGTATATAGATATATTATATATATATATATATATATCTGAAAAAAAAACATTTTATTTGTGCATATAATCTAATATA
>NW_027250101.1:0-44332 GCF_030848795.1 Temnothorax nylanderi
TTGAACATTTAAAAACTATGAAGAAGCAATGTGCAAGTTTCTACTTGCACACTTTTTTTATGGATAGAGTATCATTAAAGATATATTGGTGTTGAATTTGGCATGATCGGTGAAGGGGTTACCAATTTTTGCCCTAAATAGTGTATAAGTCATACATGTAATCTTATATATAAGGTATCATTAAAGGGAGGTTGTTTTGAATTGGCGAAGATTAGTGAAAAGGTTACCGATTTCTACCTAAAAAATGTATAGGGTAGACCGAGGCAAATGGATTACTATTAGCACGATAAAATAGCTCGTTTAAAATAAAACACTAACAAACATTGTCTTAAAACTTATATAATCCGATTCGCTTCAATCTACCCTAATTATTTGATGGATAGGTTCATTAAAAGAAGATTGTTATTTAATGGCGAGAATCGTTGAAGAGGATTACCGATTTCTGCTTAAAAGTGTATAAGATGTACATGTAATTTTATACAGAGTATTTAAAATAAGTTGTTTTGAATATTGCGAGGGGTGCGCGTGGCGGTGCGCGGTCGCGCCGCGGGGTACGTTCGCACGACGCCGCTAGGCGGCGCATAATAGTAGAACTAACTCGATAGCGCACTAAGTAGAAGCGTATTTTATTAAATACTGCGAAGATTTTAAAAGAATTTCGTTTCAACACCGCCGATTATCGTTAGACAGTTCTGAAACTGTGTGACGATAATCGGCGGCGTTGAAACGAATGCTTTTGCAGATGATATCTCTAGGGGCCGGTATTCATAGTCGGTTCTTATATTTAAGACCATCTTAAGGTACAATCTTAAGATGTCATTAACCAATCACAGAGCGTATTAGCATCTTAAGATATTACTTAAGACGGTCTGAAATAAGATCTGATTATGAATACCGGCCCTAGGAGTCTCGTGAGTCGAAAGGCTCAAAACAATGTGACACACTACATAGGCGGCGGTCCTCGCGGGCCGGTCGTCGCACGAGCCCGGTTTGCCGTACGGCGCCTCCGCCCGTCGTCGGGATCTCACCGCTTACGACGGCACGGCGTCTAACGGTCGAACATGAGTTTCGCGAGTTCGATGTCGAGACTCGGAATCGTCTGTAGAGCGACTTAGGTCCCCAACTTAGAGATATCAGGCTATTAAAATCTTTCGCAGTGCGGTTCGCGTCGCGGGGTACGTTCGCAACGACGCCGCTAGACGCGACTTTCTAAAAAATTCAACACGAGAGTGTTTCTCAGAATTACGGGCAATATCGTAGGTGTAAAATACAGTATTTTACATCAACAGGAAAATACTCTTTTCATTAGCAGAGAACCGCGATGGTTTTCGCGTTCAAGTGCGGAAAATAATGCATGTTTTACACAATTCATTTATTGGAATGTTACTGAGAAAGCCAAGTTTGACAACTGGTTGTTGCGAGTATCATTTGGTCCAGCATGCTATGTGCGGAGAATTTTCGTATCAACTGCGGCATTATCACGCTGTACGTTTAATCTGAAATGACGAGTAGAGAAGAACTGGTTGCTGCTGCTTGCTCTCAATACTAAAGTCGCAGCGAGACCGTGACGAATTACGGCTAATTGTTAATTGAAAGAGACATGCTTAACAAATCAATATAATCTTTTAATGAAACGAGGTCGTACAGATTTTCAAAATTAAAAGTACAAAAAAACGCACCCAAAATAGAAGAACAACATCCGCTGAGACATAACAAAATCAGAGATTGTAACAAAATGATACCTCCGTTAAATCGTTTGTTTCTAAAGGGTTAAGGATTTAGAGGGTGAAAAAAACCCAGCCCCCAACTTAAGATATCAGAAAACGCCCAACGCCATTCGAAGGAGAATCGTTTGTACCCGTTTGTACCTCCGTTTAAATCGTTTGTTCCTAAAGGGTTAAGGAATTAGAGGGGTGAAAAAACGCCAGCCCCCAACTTTAAGATATCAGAAAACGCCCAACGCCATTCGAAGGAGAATCGTTTGTACCCGTTTGTACCTCCGTTTAAATCGTTTGTTTCTAAAGGTTAAGGAATTAGAGGGGTGAAAAAAACGCCAGCCCCCAACTTTAAGATATCAGAAAACGCCCAACGCCATTCGAAGGAGAATCGTTGTACCCGTTTGTACCTCCGTTTAAATCGTTTGTTCCTAAAGGGTTAAGGATTAGAGGGGGTGAAAAAAACGCCAGCCCCCAACTTTAAGATATCGAAAACGCCCAACGCCATTCGAAGGAGAATCGTTTGTACCCGTTTGTACCTCCGTTTAAATCGTTTGTTCCTAAAGGGTTAAGGAATTAGAGGGGGTAAAAAAACGCCAGCCCCCAACTTTAAGATATTGGAAAACGCCCAACGCCATTCGAAGGAGAATCGTTTGTACCCGTTTGTACCTCCGTTTAAATCGTTTGTTCTAAAGGGTTAAGGAATTAGAGGGGGTAAAAAAACGCCAGCCCCCACTTTAAGATATCGAAAACGCCCAACGCCATTCGAAGGAGAATCGTTTGTACCCGTTTGTACCTCCGTTTAAATCGTTTGTTCCTAAAGGGTTAAGGAATTAGGGGGGTAAAAAACGCCAGCCCCCAACTTTAAGATATCGAAACGCCCAACGCCATTCGAAGGAGAATCGTTTGTACCCGTTTGTACCTCCGTTTAAATCGTTTGTTTCTAAAGGTTTAAGGAATTAGAGGGGGTGAAAAAAACGCCAGCCCCCAACTTTAAGATATCAGAAAACGCCCAACGCCATTCGAAGGAGAATCGTTTGTACCCGTTTGTACCTCCGTTTAAATCGTTTGTTTCTAAAGGGTTAAGGATTAGAGGGGTAAAAAACGCCAGCCCCCAACTTTAAGATATCAGAAAACGCCCAACGCCATTCGAAGGAGAATCGTTTGTACCCGTTTGTACCTCCGTTTAAATCGTTTGTTCCTAAAAGGTTAAGGAATTAGAGGGGGTAAAAAACGCCAGCCCCCAACTTTAAGATATCAGAAAACGCCCAACGCCATTCGAAGGAGAATCGTTTGTACCCGTTTGTACCTCCGTTTAAATCGTTTGTTCCTAAAGGTTAAGGAATTAGAGGGGGTAAAAAAACGCCAGCCCCCAACTTTAAGATATCAGAAAACGCCCAACGCCATTCGAAGGAGAATCGTTTGTACCCGTTTGTACCTCCGTTTAAATCGTTTGTTTCTAAAGGGTTAAGGAGTTAGAGGGGGTGAAAAAACGCCAGCCCCCAACTTTAAGATATCAGAAAACGCCCAACGCCATTCGAAGGAGAATCGTTTGTACCCGTTTGTACCTCCGTTTAAATCGTTTGTTTCTAAAGGGTTAAGGAATTAGAGGGGGTGAAAAAACGCCAGCCCCCAACTTTAAGATATTGAGAAAACGCCCAACGCCATTCGAAGGAGAATCGTTTGTACCCGTTTGTACCTCCGTTTAAATCGTTTGTTCCTAAAGGTTAAGGAGTTAGAGGGGGTGAAAAAAAACGCCAGCCCCCAACTTTAAGATATCAGAAAACGCCCAACGCCATTCGAAGGAGAATCGTTTGTACCCGTTTGTACCTCCGTTTAAATCGTTTGTTTCTAAAGGGTTAAGGAATTAGAGGGGTGAAAAAACGCCAGCCCCCAACTTTAAGATATCAGAAAACGCCCAACGCCATTCGAAGGAGAATCGTTTGTACCCGTTTGTACCTCCGTTTAAATCGTTTGTTTCTAAAGGGTTAAGGAATTAGAGGGGGTGAAAAAACGCCAGCCCCCAACTTTAAGATATCAGAAAACGCCCAACGCCATTCGAAGGAGAATCGTTTGTACCCGTTTGTACCTCCGTTTAAATCGTTTGTTTCTAAAGGGTTAATTAGAGGGGGTAAAAAAACGCCAGCCCCCAACTTTAAGATATCAGAAAACGCCCAACGCCATTCGAAGGAGAATCGTTTGTACCCGTTTGTACCTCCGTTTAAATCGTTTGTTCCTAAAGGTTAAGAATTAGAGGGGGTGAAAAAACGCCAGCCCCCAACTTTAAGATATCAGAAAACGCCCAACGCCATTCGAAGGAGAATCGTTTGTACCCGTTTGTACCTCCGTTTAAATCGTTTGTTCCTAAAGGGTTAAGGATTAGAGGGGGTAAAAAACGCCAGCCCCCAACTTTAAGATATCAGAAAACGCCCAACGCCATTCGAAGGAGAATCGTTTGTACCCGTTTGTACCTCCGTTTAAATCGTTTGTTCCTAAAGGGTTAAGGAATTAGAGGGGTAAAAAAACGCCAGCCCCCAACTTTAAGATATCAGAAAACGCCCAACGCCATTCGAAGGAGAATCGTTTGTACCCGTTTGTACCTCCGTTTAAATCGTTTGTTCTAAAGGTTAAGGAATTAGAGGGGGTAAAAAAAACGCCAGCCCCCAACTTTAAGATATCAGAAAACGCCCAACGCCATTCGAAGGAGAATCGTTTGTACCCGTTTGTACCTCCGTTTAAATCGTTTGTTTCTAAAGGGTTAAGGAATTAGAGGGGTGAAAAAACGCCAGCCCCCAACTTTAAGATATCAGAAAACGCCCAACGCCATTCGAAGGAGAATCGTTTGTACCCGTTTGTACCTCCGTTTAAATCGTTTGTTTCTAAAGGTTAAGGAGTTAGAGGGGGTGAAAAAACGCCAGCCCCCAACTTTAAGATATCAGAAAACGCCCAACGCCATTCGAAGGAGAATCGTTTGTACCCGTTTGTACCTCCGTTTAAATCGTTTGTTCCTAAAGGGTTAAGGAATTAGAGGGGTAAAAAAACGCCAGCCCCCAACTTTAAGATATCAGAAAACGCCCAACGCCATTCGAAGGAGAATCGTTTGTACCCGTTTGTACCTCCGTTTAAATCGTTTGTTCCTAAAGGTTAAGGAATTAGAGGGGGTGAAAAAACGCCAGCCCCCAACTTTAAGATATCAGAAAACGCCCAACGCCATTCGAAGGAGAATCGTTTGTACCCGTTTGTACCTCCGTTTAAATCGTTTGTTCCTAAAGGGTTAAGGAATTAGAGGGGTGAAAAAAACGCCAGCCCCCAACTTTAAGATATCAGAAAACGCCCAACGCCATTCGAAGGAGAATCGTTTGTACCCGTTTGTACCTCCGTTTAAATCGTTTGTTTCTAAAGGGTTAAGGAGTTAGAGGGGGTGAAAAAAACGCCAGCCCCCAACTTTAAGATATCAGAAAACGCCCAACGCCATTCGAAGGAGAATCGTTTGTACCCGTTTGTACCTCCGTTTAAATCGTTTGTTTCTAAAGGGTTAAGGAGTTAGAGGGGTGAAAAAACGCCAGCCCCCAACTTTAAGATATCAGAAAACGCCCAACGCCATTCGAAGGAGAATCGTTTGTACCCGTTTGTACCTCCGTTTAAATCGTTTGTTTCTAAAGGAAGGAATTAGAGGGGGAAAAAAACGCCAGCCCCCAACTTTAAGATATCAGAAAACGCCCAACGCCATTCGAAGGAGAATCGTTTGTACCCGTTTGTACCTCCGTTTAAATCGTTTGTTCCTAAAGGGTTAAGGAATTAGAGGGGGTAAAAAACGCCAGCCCCCAACTTTAAGATATCAGAAAACGCCCAACGCCATTCGAAGGAGAATCGTTTGTACCCGTTTGTACCTCCGTTTAAATCGTTTGTTTCTAAAGGGTTAAGGAATTAGAGGGGGTGAAAAAACGCCAGCCCCCAACTTTAAGATATCAGAAAACGCCCAACGCCATTCGAAGGAGAATCGTTTGTACCCGTTTGTACCTCCGTTTAAATCGTTTGTTTCTAAAGGGTTAAGGAATTAGAGGGGGTAAAAAACGCCAGCCCCCAACTTTAAGATATCAGAAAACGCCCAACGCCATTCGAAGGAGAATCGTTTGTACCCGTTTGTACCTCCGTTTAAATCGTTTGTTCCTAAAGGGTTAAGGAATTAGAGGGGGTGAAAAAACGCCAGCCCCCAACTTTAAGATATCAGAAAACGCCCAACGCCATTCGAAGGAGAATCGTTTGTACCCGTTTGTACCTCCGTTTAAATCGTTTGTTTCTAAAGGGTTAAGGATTAGAGGGGGTAAAAAAACGCCAGCCCCCAACTTTAAGATATCAGAAAACGCCCAACGCCATTCGAAGGAGAATCGTTTGTACCCGTTTGTACCTCCGTTTAAATCGTTTGTTCCTAAAGGGTTAAGGAATTAGAGGGGGTAAAAAAACGCCAGCCCCCAACTTTAAGATATCGAAAACGCCCAACGCCATTCGAAGGAGAATCGTTTGTACCCGTTTGTACCTCCGTTTAAATCGTTTGTTCCTAAAGGGTTAAGGAATTAGAGGGGGTGAAAAAAACGCCAGCCCCCAACTTTAAGATATCAGAAAACGCCCAACGCCATTCGAAGGAGAATCGTTTGTACCCGTTTGTACCTCCGTTTAAATCGTTTGTTTCTAAAGGGTTAAGGAGTTAGAGGGGGTGAAAAAAACGCCAGCCCCCAACTTTAAGATATCAGAAAACGCCCAACGCCATTCGAAGGAGAATCGTTTGTACCCGTTTGTACCTCCGTTTAAATCGTTTGTTTCTAAAGGGTTAAGGAGTTAGAGGGGTGAAAAAAACGCCAGCCCCCAACTTTAAGATATCAGAAAACGCCCAACGCCATTCGAAGGAGAATCGTTTGTACCCGTTTGTACCTCCGTTTAAATCGTTTGTTTCTAAAGGGTTAAGGAGTTAGAGGGGTGAAAAAACGCCAGCCCCCAACTTTAAGATATCAGAAAACGCCCAACGCCATTCGAAGGAGAATCGTTTGTACCCGTTTGTACCTCCGTTTAAATCGTTTGTTCTAAAGGGTTAAGGAATTAGAGGGGGTGAAAAAACGCCAGCCCCCAACTTTAAGATATCAGAAAACGCCCAACGCCATTCGAAGGAGAATCGTTTGTACCCGTTTGTACCTCCGTTTAAATCGTTTGTTTCTAAAGGGTTAAGGATTAGAGGGGGTGAAAAAACGCCAGCCCCCAACTTTAAGATATCAGAAAACGCCCAACGCCATTCGAAGGAGAATCGTTTGTACCCGTTTGTACCTCCGTTTAAATCGTTTGTTCCTAAAGGGTTAAGGAATTAGAGGGGGTAAAAAAACGCCAGCCCCCAACTTTAAGATATCAGAAAACGCCCAACGCCATTCGAAGGAGAATCGTTTGTACCCGTTTGTACCTCCGTTTAAATCGTTTGTTCCTAAAGGGTTAAGGAATTAGAGGGGGTGAAAAAAACGCCAGCCCCCAACTTTAAGATATCAGAAAACGCCCAACGCCATTCGAAGGAGAATCGTTTGTACCCGTTTGTACCTCCGTTTAAATCGTTTGTTTCTAAAGGGTTAAGGATTAGAGGGGGTAAAAAACGCCAGCCCCCAACTTTAAGATATCAGAAAACGCCCAACGCCATTCGAAGGAGAATCGTTTGTACCCGTTTGTACCTCCGTTTAAATCGTTTGTTTCTAAAGGGTTAAGGAATTAGAGGGGGTGAAAAAAACGCCAGCCCCCAACTTTAAGATATCAGAAAACGCCCAACGCCATTCGAAGGAGAATCGTTTGTACCCGTTTGTACCTCCGTTTAAATCGTTTGTTTCTAAAGGGTTAAGGAATTAGAGGGGTGAAAAAAACGCCAGCCCCCAACTTTAAGATATCAGAAAACGCCCAACGCCATTCGAAGGAGAATCGTTTGTACCCGTTTGTACCTCCGTTTAAATCGTTTGTTTCTAAAGGGTTAAGGAGTTAGAGGGGGTGAAAAAAACGCCAGCCCCCAACTTTAAGATATCAGAAAACGCCCAACGCCATTCGAAGGAGAATCGTTTGTACCCGTTTGTACCTCCGTTTAAATCGTTTGTTTCTAAAGGGTTAAGGAATTAGAGGGGGTGAAAAAACGCCAGCCCCCAACTTTAAGATATCAGAAAACGCCCAACGCCATTCGAAGGAGAATCGTTTGTACCCGTTTGTACCTCCGTTTAAATCGTTTGTTCCTAAAGGGTTAAGGAATTAGAGGGGGTGAAAAAAACGCCAGCCCCCAACTTTAAGATATCAGAAAACGCCCAACGCCATTCGAAGGAGAATCGTTTGTACCCGTTTGTACCTCCGTTTAAATCGTTTGTTTCTAAAGGGTTAAGGAATTAGAGGGGGTAAAAAAACGCCAGCCCCCAACTTTAAGATATCAGAAAACGCCCAACGCCATTCGAAGGAGAATCGTTTGTACCCGTTTGTACCTCCGTTTAAATCGTTTGTTTCTAAAGGGTTAAGGAGTTAGAGGGGGTGAAAAAAACGCCAGCCCCCAACTTTAAGATATCAGAAAACGCCCAACGCCATTCGAAGGAGAATCGTTTGTACCCGTTTGTACCTCCGTTTAAATCGTTTGTTTCTAAAGGGTTAAGGAGTTAGAGGGGTGAAAAAAACGCCAGCCCCCAACTTTAAGATATCAGAAAACGCCCAACGCCATTCGAAGGAGAATCGTTTGTACCCGTTTGTACCTCCGTTTAAATCGTTTGTTTCTAAAGGGTTAAGGAGTTAGAGGGGGTGAAAAAACGCCAGCCCCCAACTTTAAGATATCAGAAAACGCCCAACGCCATTCGAAGGAGAATCGTTTGTACCCGTTTGTACCTCCGTTTAAATCGTTTGTTTCTAAAGGGTTAAGGAATTAGAGGGGGTGAAAAAACGCCAGCCCCCAACTTTAAGATATCAGAAAACGCCCAACGCCATTCGAAGGAGAATCGTTTGTACCCGTTTGTACCTCCGTTTAAATCGTTTGTTCTAAAGGGTTAAGGAATTAGAGGGGGTGAAAAAACGCCAGCCCCCAACTTTAAGATATCAGAAAACGCCCAACGCCATTCGAAGGAGAATCGTTTGTACCCGTTTGTACCTCCGTTTAAATCGTTTGTTTCTAAAGGGTTAAGGAGTTAGAGGGGGTGAAAAAAACGCCAGCCCCCAACTTTAAGATATCAGAAAACGCCCAACGCCATTCGAAGGAGAATCGTTTGTACCCGTTTGTACCTCCGTTTAAATCGTTTGTTCCTAAAGGGTTAAGGAATTAGAGGGGGTAAAAAAACGCCAGCCCCCAACTTTAAGATATCAGAAAACGCCCAACGCCATTCGAAGGAGAATCGTTTGTACCCGTTTGTACCTCCGTTTAAATCGTTTGTTTCTAAAGGGTTAAGGAATTAGAGGGGGAAAAAAACGCCAGCCCCCAACTTTAAGATATCAGAAAACGCCCAACGCCATTCGAAGGAGAATCGTTTGTACCCGTTTGTACCTCCGTTTAAATCGTTTGTTTCTAAAGGGTTAAGGAATTAGAGGGGGTAAAAAAACGCCAGCCCCCAACTTTAAGATATCAGAAAACGCCCAACGCCATTCGAAGGAGAATCGTTTGTACCCGTTTGTACCTCCGTTTAAATCGTTTGTTTCTAAAGGGTTAAGGAATTAGAGGGGGTAAAAAAACGCCAGCCCCCAACTTTAAGATATCAGAAAACGCCCAACGCCATTCGAAGGAGAATCGTTTGTACCCGTTTGTACCTCCGTTTAAATCGTTTGTTTCTAAAAAGTTAAGGAATTAGAGGGGGTAAAAAAACGCCAGCCCCCAACTTTAAGATATCAGAAAACGCACAACGCCATTCGAAGGAGAATCGTTTGTACCCGTTTGTACCTCCGTTTAAATCGTTTGTTCCTAAAGGGTTAAGGAATTAGAGGGGGTGAAAAAAACGCCAGCCCCCAACTTTAAGATATCAGAAAACGCCCAACGCCATTCGAAGGAGAATCGTTTGTACCCGTTTGTACCTCCGTTTAAATCGTTTGTTCTAAAGGGTTAAGGAATTAGAGGGGGTGAAAAAAACGCCAGCCCCCAACTTTAAGATATCAGAAAACGCCCAACGCCATTCGAAGGAGAATCGTTTGTACCCGTTTGTACCTCCGTTTAAATCGTTTGTTCCTAAAGGGTTAAGGAATTAGAGGGGGTAAAAAAACGCCAGCCCCCAACTTTAAGATATCAGAAAACGCCCAACGCCATTCGAAGGAGAATCGTTTGTACCCGTTTGTACCTCCGTTTAAATCGTTTGTTTCTAAAGGGTTAAGGAATTAGAGGGGGTAAAAAAACGCCAGCCCCCAACTTTAAGATATCAGAAAACGCCCAACGCCATTCGAAGGAGAATCGTTTGTACCCGTTTGTACCTCCGTTTAAATCGTTTGTTTCTAAAGGGTTAAGGAATTAGAGGGGTGAAAAAAACGCCAGCCCCCAACTTTAAGATATCAGAAAACGCCCAACGCCATTCGAAGGAGAATCGTTTGTACCCGTTTGTACCTCCGTTTAAATCGTTTGTTTCTAAAGGGTTAAGGAATTAGAGGGGGTGAAAAAACGCCAGCCCCCAACTTTAAGATATCAGAAAACGCCCAACGCCATTCGAAGGAGAATCGTTTGTACCCGTTTGTACCTCCGTTTAAATCGTTTGTTTCTAAAGGGTTAAGGAATTAGAGGGGGTGAAAAAACGCCAGCCCCCAACTTTAAGATATCAGAAAACGCCCAACGCCATTCGAAGGAGAATCGTTTGTACCCGTTTGTACCTCCGTTTAAATCGTTTGTTCCTAAAGGGTTAAGGAATTAGAGGGGGTGAAAAAACGCCAGCCCCCAACTTTAAGATATCAGAAAACGCCCAACGCCATTCGAAGGAGAATCGTTTGTACCCGTTTGTACCTCCGTTTAAATCGTTTGTTCCTAAAGGGTTAAGGAATTAGAGGGGGTAAAAAAACGCCAGCCCCCAACTTTAAGATATCAGAAAACGCCCAACGCCATTCGAAGGAGAATCGTTTGTACCCGTTTGTACCTCCGTTTAAATCGTTTGTTTCTAAAGGGTTAAGGAATTAGAGGGGGTGAAAAAACGCCAGCCCCCAACTTTAAGATATCAGAAAACGCCCAACGCCATTCGAAGGAGAATCGTTTGTACCCGTTTGTACCTCCGTTTAAATCGTTTGTTCTAAAGGGTTAAGGAATTAGAGGGGGTGAAAAAACGCCAGCCCCCAACTTTAAGATATCAGAAAACGCCCAACGCCATTCGAAGGAGAATCGTTTGTACCCGTTTGTACCTCCGTTTAAATCGTTTGTTCCTAAAGGGTTAAGGAATTAGAGGGGGTGAAAAAAACGCCAGCCCCCAACTTTAAGATATCAGAAAACGCCCAACGCCATTCGAAGGAGAATCGTTTGTACCCGTTTGTACCTCCGTTTAAATCGTTTGTTCCTAAAGGGTTAAGGAATTAGAGGGGGTAAAAAAACGCCAGCCCCCAACTTTAAGATATCAGAAAACGCCCAACGCCATTCGAAGGAGAATCGTTTGTACCCGTTTGTACCTCCGTTTAAATCGTTTGTTCTAAAGGGTTAAGGAATTAGAGGGGGTGAAAAAAACGCCAGCCCCCAACTTTAAGATATCAGAAAACGCCCAACGCCATTCGAAGGAGAATCGTTTGTACCCGTTTGTACCTCCGTTTAAATCGTTTGTTTCTAAAGGGTTAAGGAGTTAGAGGGGTGAAAAAAACGCCAGCCCCCAACTTTAAGATATCAGAAAACGCCCAACGCCATTCGAAGGAGAATCGTTTGTACCCGTTTGTACCTCCGTTTAAATCGTTTGTTCTAAAGGGTTAAGGAATTAGAGGGGGTGAAAAAAACGCCAGCCCCCAACTTTAAGATATCAGAAAACGCCCAACGCCATTCGAAGGAGAATCGTTTGTACCCGTTTGTACCTCCGTTTAAATCGTTTGTTTCTAAAGGGTTAAGGAATTAGAGGGGGTGAAAAAAACGCCAGCCCCCAACTTTAAGATATCAGAAAACGCCCAACGCCATTCGAAGGAGAATCGTTTGTACCCGTTTGTACCTCCGTTTAAATCGTTTGTTTCTAAAGGGTTAAGGAATTAGAGGGGGTAAAAAAACGCCAGCCCCCAACTTTAAGATATCAGAAAACGCCCAACGCCATTCGAAGGAGAATCGTTTGTACCCGTTTGTACCTCCGTTTAAATCGTTTGTTTCTAAAGGGTTAAGGAATTAGAGGGGGTGAAAAAACGCCAGCCCCCAACTTTAAGATATCAGAAAACGCCCAACGCCATTCGAAGGAGAATCGTTTGTACCCGTTTGTACCTCCGTTTAAATCGTTTGTTCTAAAGGGTTAAGGAATTAGAGGGGGTGAAAAAACGCCAGCCCCCAACTTTAAGATATCAGAAAACGCCCAACGCCATTCGAAGGAGAATCGTTTGTACCCGTTTGTACCTCCGTTTAAATCGTTTGTTTCTAAAGGGTTAAGGAATTAGAGGGGGTGAAAAAACGCCAGCCCCCAACTTTAAGATATCAGAAAACGCCCAACGCCATTCGAAGGAGAATCGTTTGTACCCGTTTGTACCTCCGTTTAAATCGTTTGTTCCTAAAGGGTTAAGGAATTAGAGGGGGAAAAAAACGCCAGCCCCCAACTTTAAGATATCAGAAAACGCCCAACGCCATTCGAAGGAGAATCGTTTGTACCCGTTTGTACCTCCGTTTAAATCGTTTGTTTCTAAAGGGTTAAGGAATTAGAGGGGGTGAAAAAAACGCCAGCCCCCAACTTTAAGATATCAGAAAACGCCCAACGCCATTCGAAGGAGAATCGTTTGTACCCGTTTGTACCTCCGTTTAAATCGTTTGTTCCTAAAGGGTTAAGGAATTAGAGGGGGTAAAAAAACGCCAGCCCCCAACTTTAAGATATCAGAAAACGCCCAACGCCATTCGAAGGAGAATCGTTTGTACCCGTTTGTACCTCCGTTTAAATCGTTTGTTTCTAAAGGGTTAAGGAATTAGAGGGGGTGAAAAAAACGCCAGCCCCCAACTTTAAGATATCAGAAAACGCCCAACGCCATTCGAAGGAGAATCGTTTGTACCCGTTTGTACCTCCGTTTAAATCGTTTGTTTCTAAAGGGTTAAGGAATTAGAGGGGGTGAAAAAACGCCAGCCCCCAACTTTAAGATATCAGAAAACGCCCAACGCCATTCGAAGGAGAATCGTTTGTACCCGTTTGTACCTCCGTTTAAATCGTTTGTTCCTAAAGGGTTAAGGAATTAGAGGGGGTGAAAAAACGCCAGCCCCCAACTTTAAGATATCAGAAAACGCCCAACGCCATTCGAAGGAGAATCGTTTGTACCCGTTTGTACCTCCGTTTAAATCGTTTGTTCCTAAAGGGTTAAGGAATTAGAGGGGGTAAAAAAACGCCAGCCCCCAACTTTAAGATATCAGAAAACGCCCAACGCCATTCGAAGGAGAATCGTTTGTACCCGTTTGTACCTCCGTTTAAATCGTTTGTTTCTAAAGGGTTAAGGAATTAGAGGGGGTGAAAAAACGCCAGCCCCCAACTTTAAGATATCAGAAAACGCCCAACGCCATTCGAAGGAGAATCGTTTGTACCCGTTTGTACCTCCGTTTAAATCGTTTGTTCTAAAGGGTTAAGGAATTAGAGGGGGTGAAAAAAACCCCAGCAACTTTAAGATATCAGAAAACGCCCAACGCCATTCGAAGGAGAATCGTTTGTACCCGTTTGTACCTCCGTTTAAATCGTTTGTTTCTAAAGGGTTAAGGAGTTAGAGGGGGTGAAAAAAACGCCAGCCCCCAACTTTAAGATATCAGAAAACGCCCAACGCCATTCGAAGGAGAATCGTTTGTACCCGTTTGTACCTCCGTTTAAATCGTTTGTTCCTAAAGGGTTAAGGAATTAGAGGGGGTAAAAAAACGCCAGCCCCCAACTTTAAGATATCAGAAAACGCCCAACGCCATTCGAAGGAGAATCGTTTGTACCCGTTTGTACCTCCGTTTAAATCGTTTGTTCTAAAGGGTTAAGGAATTAGAGGGGGTAAAAAAACGCCAGCCCCCAACTTTAAGATATCAGAAAACGCCCAACGCCATTCGAAGGAGAATCGTTTGTACCCGTTTGTACCTCCGTTTAAATCGTTTGTTCCTAAAGGGTTAAGGAATTAGAGGGGGTAAAAAACGCCAGCCCCCAACTTTAAGATATCAGAAAACGCCCAACGCCATTCGAAGGAGAATCGTTTGTACCCGTTTGTACCTCCGTTTAAATCGTTTGTTCCTAAAGGGTTAAGGAATTAGAGGGGGTGAAAAAACGCCAGCCCCCAACTTTAAGATATCAGAAAACGCCCAACGCCATTCGAAGGAGAATCGTTTGTACCCGTTTGTACCTCCGTTTAAATCGTTTGTTTCTAAAGGGTTAAGGAATTAGAGGGGGTGAAAAAAACGCCAGCCCCCAACTTTAAGATATCAGAAAACGCCCAACGCCATTCGAAGGAGAATCGTTTGTACCCGTTTGTACCTCCGTTTAAATCGTTTGTTTCTAAAGGGTTAAGGAATTAGAGGGGGTAAAAAAACGCCAGCCCCCAACTTTAAGATATCAGAAAACGCCCAACGCCATTCGAAGGAGAATCGTTTGTACCCGTTTGTACCTCCGTTTAAATCGTTTGTTTCTAAAGGGTTAAGGAATTAGAGGGGGTGAAAAAACGCCAGCCCCCAACTTTAAGATATCAGAAAACGCCCAACGCCATTCGAAGGAGAATCGTTTGTACCCGTTTGTACCTCCGTTTAAATCGTTTGTTTCTAAAGGGTTAAGGAATTAGAGGGGGTGAAAAAACGCCAGCCCCCAACTTTAAGATATCAGAAAACGCCCAACGCCATTCGAAGGAGAATCGTTTGTACCCGTTTGTACCTCCGTTTAAATCGTTTGTTCCTAAAGGGTTAAGGAATTAGAGGGGGTAAAAAAACGCCAGCCCCCAACTTTAAGATATCAGAAAACGCCCAACGCCATTCGAAGGAGAATCGTTTGTACCCGTTTGTACCTCCGTTTAAATCGTTTGTTCCTAAAGGGTTAAGGAATTAGAGGGGGTGAAAAAAACGCCAGCCCCCAACTTTAAGATATCAGAAAACGCCCAACGCCATTCGAAGGAGAATCGTTTGTACCCGTTTGTACCTCCGTTTAAATCGTTTGTTTCTAAAGGGTTAAGGAATTAGAGGGGGTGAAAAAAACGCCAGCCCCCAACTTTAAGATATCAGAAAACGCCCAACGCCATTCGAAGGAGAATCGTTTGTACCCGTTTGTACCTCCGTTTAAATCGTTTGTTCCTAAAGGGTTAAGGAATTAGAGGGGGTGAAAAAACGCCAGCCCCCAACTTTAAGATATCAGAAAACGCCCAACGCCATTCGAAGGAGAATCGTTTGTACCCGTTTGTACCTCCGTTTAAATCGTTTGTTTCTAAAGGGTTAAGGAATTAGAGGGGGTGAAAAAACGCCAGCCCCCAACTTTAAGATATCAGAAAACGCCCAACGCCATTCGAAGGAGAATCGTTTGTACCCGTTTGTACCTCCGTTTAAATCGTTTGTTTCTAAAGGGTTAAGGAGTTAGAGGGGGTGAAAAAAACGCCAGCCCCCAACTTTAAGATATCAGAAAACGCCCAACGCCATTCGAAGGAGAATCGTTTGTACCCGTTTGTACCTCCGTTTAAATCGTTTGTTTCTAAAGGGTTAAGGAATTAGAGGGGGTGAAAAAAACGCCAGCCCCCAACTTTAAGATATCAGAAAACGCCCAACGCCATTCGAAGGAGAATCGTTTGTACCCGTTTGTACCTCCGTTTAAATCGTTTGTTTCTAAAGGGTTAAGGAATTAGAGGGGGTGAAAAAACGCCAGCCCCCAACTTTAAGATATCAGAAAACGCCCAACGCCATTCGAAGGAGAATCGTTTGTACCCGTTTGTACCTCCGTTTAAATCGTTTGTTTCTAAAGGGTTAAGGAATTAGAGGGGGTGAAAAAACGCCAGCCCCCAACTTTAAGATATCAGAAAACGCCCAACGCCATTCGAAGGAGAATCGTTTGTACCCGTTTGTACCTCCGTTTAAATCGTTTGTTTCTAAAGGGTTAAGGAATTAGAGGGGGTAAAAAACGCCAGCCCCCAACTTTAAGATATCAGAAAACGCCCAACGCCATTCGAAGGAGAATCGTTTGTACCCGTTTGTACCTCCGTTTAAATCGTTTGTTTCTAAAGGGTTAAGGAATTAGAGGGGGTGAAAAAAACGCCAGCCCCCAACTTTAAGATATCAGAAAACGCCCAACGCCATTCGAAGGAGAATCGTTTGTACCCGTTTGTACCTCCGTTTAAATCGTTTGTTTCTAAAGGGTTAAGGAATTAGAGGGGGTGAAAAAACGCCAGCCCCCAACTTTAAGATATCAGAAAACGCCCAACGCCATTCGAAGGAGAATCGTTTGTACCCGTTTGTACCTCCGTTTAAATCGTTTGTTCCTAAAGGGTTAAGGAATTAGAGGGGGTGAAAAAACGCCAGCCCCCAACTTTAAGATATCAGAAAACGCCCAACGCCATTCGAAGGAGAATCGTTTGTACCCGTTTGTACCTCCGTTTAAATCGTTTGTTCTAAAGGGTTAAGGAATTAGAGGGGGTGAAAAAACGCCAGCCCCCAACTTTAAGATATCAGAAAACGCCCAACGCCATTCGAAGGAGAATCGTTTGTACCCGTTTGTACCTCCGTTTAAATCGTTTGTTCTAAAGGGTTAAGGAATTAGAGGGGGTGAAAAAAACGCCAGCCCCCAACTTTAAGATATCAGAAAACGCCCAACGCCATTCGAAGGAGAATCGTTTGTACCCGTTTGTACCTCCGTTTAAATCGTTTGTTCCTAAAGGGTTAAGGAATTAGAGGGGGTAAAAAACGCCAGCCCCCAACTTTAAGATATCAGAAAACGCCCAACGCCATTCGAAGGAGAATCGTTTGTACCCGTTTGTACCTCCGTTTAAATCGTTTGTTTCTAAAGGGTTAAGGAATTAGAGGGGGTGAAAAAACGCCAGCCCCCAACTTTAAGATATCAGAAAACGCCCAACGCCATTCGAAGGAGAATCGTTTGTACCCGTTTGTACCTCCGTTTAAATCGTTTGTTTCTAAAGGGTTAAGGAATTAGAGGGGGTGAAAAAACGCCAGCCCCCAACTTTAAGATATCAGAAAACGCCCAACGCCATTCGAAGGAGAATCGTTTGTACCCGTTTGTACCTCCGTTTAAATCGTTTGTTTCTAAAGGGTTAAGGAATTAGAGGGGGTGAAAAAACGCCAGCCCCCAACTTTAAGATATCAGAAAACGCCCAACGCCATTCGAAGGAGAATCGTTTGTACCCGTTTGTACCTCCGTTTAAATCGTTTGTTCCTAAAGGGTTAAGGAATTAGAGGGGGTGAAAAAAACGCCAGCCCCCAACTTTAAGATATCAGAAAACGCCCAACGCCATTCGAAGGAGAATCGTTTGTACCCGTTTGTACCTCCGTTTAAATCGTTTGTTTCTAAAGGGTTAAGGAATTAGAGGGGGTGAAAAAACGCCAGCCCCCAACTTTAAGATATCAGAAAACGCCCAACGCCATTCGAAGGAGAATCGTTTGTACCCGTTTGTACCTCCGTTTAAATCGTTTGTTTCTAAAGGGTTAAGGAATTAGAGGGGTGAAAAAAACGCCAGCCCCCAACTTTAAGATATCAGAAAACGCCCAACGCCATTCGAAGGAGAATCGTTTGTACCCGTTTGTACCTCCGTTTAAATCGTTTGTTTCTAAAGGGTTAAGGAATTAGAGGGGGTGAAAAAACGCCAGCCCCCAACTTTAAGATATCAGAAAACGCCCAACGCCATTCGAAGGAGAATCGTTTGTACCCGTTTGTACCTCCGTTTAAATCGTTTGTTTCTAAAGGGTTAAGGAATTAGAGGGGGTGAAAAAAACGCCAGCCCCCAACTTTAAGATATCAGAAAACGCCCAACGCCATTCGAAGGAGAATCGTTTGTACCCGTTTGTACCTCCGTTTAAATCGTTTGTTTCTAAAGGGTTAAGGAATTAGAGGGGGTGAAAAAAA
Organism: Temnothorax nylanderi; assembly: GCF_030848795.1. NCBI lineage: Eukaryota > Metazoa > Arthropoda > Insecta > Hymenoptera > Formicidae > Temnothorax > Temnothorax nylanderi. The sequence continues at coordinate 17,882 of NW_027250101.1, forward strand.
CGCCAGCCCCCAACTTTAAGATATCAGAAAACGCCCAACGCCATTCGAAGGAGAATCGTTTGTACCCGTTTGTACCTCCGTTTAAATCGTTTGTTTCTAAAGGGTTAAGGAATTAGAGGGGTGAAAAAAACGCCAGCCCCCAACTTTAAGATATCAGAAAACGCCCAACGCCATTCGAAGGAGAATCGTTTGTACCCGTTTGTACCTCCGTTTAAATCGTTTGTTCCTAAAGGGTTAAGGAATTAGAGGGGTGAAAAAAACGCCAGCCCCCAACTTTAAGATATCAGAAAACGCCCAACGCCATTCGAAGGAGAATCGTTTGTACCCGTTTGTACCTCCGTTTAAATCGTTTGTTTCTAAAGGGTTAAGGAATTAGAGGGGGTAAAAAAACGCCAGCCCCCAACTTTAAGATATCAGAAAACGCCCAACGCCATTCGAAGGAGAATCGTTTGTACCCGTTTGTACCTCCGTTTAAATCGTTTGTTTCTAAAGGGTTAAGGAATTAGAGGGGGTAAAAAAACGCCAGCCCCCAACTTTAAGATATCAGAAAACGCCCAACGCCATTCGAAGGAGAATCGTTTGTACCCGTTTGTACCTCCGTTTAAATCGTTTGTTCCTAAAGGGTTAAGGAATTAGAGGGGGTAAAAAAACGCCAGCCCCCAACTTTAAGATATCAGAAAACGCCCAACGCCATTCGAAGGAGAATCGTTTGTACCCGTTTGTACCTCCGTTTAAATCGTTTGTTTCTAAAGGGTTAAGGAGTTAGAGGGGGTGAAAAAAACGCCAGCCCCCAACTTTAAGATATCAGAAAACGCCCAACGCCATTCGAAGGAGAATCGTTTGTACCCGTTTGTACCTCCGTTTAAATCGTTTGTTCTAAAGGGTTAAGGAATTAGAGGGGGTGAAAAAAACGCCAGCCCCCAACTTTAAGATATCAGAAAACGCCCAACGCCATTCGAAGGAGAATCGTTTGTACCCGTTTGTACCTCCGTTTAAATCGTTTGTTTCTAAAGGGTTAAGGAATTAGAGGGGTGAAAAAACGCCAGCCCCCAACTTTAAGATATCAGAAAACGCCCAACGCCATTCGAAGGAGAATCGTTTGTACCCGTTTGTACCTCCGTTTAAATCGTTTGTTTCTAAAGGGTTAAGGAATTAGAGGGGGTGAAAAAACGCCAGCCCCCAACTTTAAGATATCAGAAAACGCCCAACGCCATTCGAAGGAGAATCGTTTGTACCCGTTTGTACCTCCGTTTAAATCGTTTGTTTCTAAAGGGTTAAGGAATTAGAGGGGGTGAAAAAACGCCAGCCCCCAACTTTAAGATATCAGAAAACGCCCAACGCCATTCGAAGGAGAATCGTTTGTACCCGTTTGTACCTCCGTTTAAATCGTTTGTTCCTAAAGGGTTAAGGAATTAGAGGGGGTGAAAAAACGCCAGCCCCCAACTTTAAGATATCAGAAAACGCCCAACGCCATTCGAAGGAGAATCGTTTGTACCCGTTTGTACCTCCGTTTAAATCGTTTGTTTCTAAAGGGTTAAGGAATTAGAGGGGGTGAAAAAACGCCAGCCCCCAACTTTAAGATATCAGAAAACGCCCAACGCCATTCGAAGGAGAATCGTTTGTACCCGTTTGTACCTCCGTTTAAATCGTTTGTTTCTAAAGGGTTAAGGAATTAGAGGGGTGAAAAAAACGCCAGCCCCCAACTTTAAGATATCAGAAAACGCCCAACGCCATTCGAAGGAGAATCGTTTGTACCCGTTTGTACCTCCGTTTAAATCGTTTGTTTCTAAAGGGTTAAGGAATTAGAGGGGGTGAAAAAACGCCAGCCCCCAACTTTAAGATATCAGAAAACGCCCAACGCCATTCGAAGGAGAATCGTTTGTACCCGTTTGTACCTCCGTTTAAATCGTTTGTTTCTAAAGGGTTAAGGAGTTAGAGGGGGTGAAAAAACGCCAGCCCCCAACTTTAAGATATCAGAAAACGCCCAACGCCATTCGAAGGAGAATCGTTTGTACCCGTTTGTACCTCCGTTTAAATCGTTTGTTCCTAAAGGGTTAAGGAATTAGAGGGGGTGAAAAAAACGCCAGCCCCCAACTTTAAGATATCAGAAAACGCCCAACGCCATTCGAAGGAGAATCGTTTGTACCCGTTTGTACCTCCGTTTAAATCGTTTGTTCTAAAGGGTTAAGGAATTAGAGGGGGTAAAAAACGCCAGCCCCCAACTTTAAGATATCAGAAAACGCCCAACGCCATTCGAAGGAGAATCGTTTGTACCCGTTTGTACCTCCGTTTAAATCGTTTGTTCTAAAGGGTTAAGGAATTAGAGGGGGTGAAAAAACGCCAGCCCCCAACTTTAAGATATCAGAAAACGCCCAACGCCATTCGAAGGAGAATCGTTTGTACCCGTTTGTACCTCCGTTTAAATCGTTTGTTCCTAAAGGGTTAAGGAATTAGAGGGGGTGAAAAAACGCCAGCCCCCAACTTTAAGATATCAGAAAACGCCCAACGCCATTCGAAGGAGAATCGTTTGTACCCGTTTGTACCTCCGTTTAAATCGTTTGTTCCTAAAGGGTTAAGGAATTAGAGGGGGTGAAAAAAACGCCAGCCCCCAACTTTAAGATATCAGAAAACGCCCAACGCCATTCGAAGGAGAATCGTTTGTACCCGTTTGTACCTCCGTTTAAATCGTTTGTTTCTAAAGGGTTAAGGAATTAGAGGGGGTGAAAAAAACGCCAGCCCCCAACTTTAAGATATCAGAAAACGCCCAACGCCATTCGAAGGAGAATCGTTTGTACCCGTTTGTACCTCCGTTTAAATCGTTTGTTTCTAAAGGGTTAAGGAATTAGAGGGGGTGAAAAAACGCCAGCCCCCAACTTTAAGATATCAGAAAACGCCCAACGCCATTCGAAGGAGAATCGTTTGTACCCGTTTGTACCTCCGTTTAAATCGTTTGTTTCTAAAGGGTTAAGGAGTTAGAGGGGGTGAAAAAAACGCCAGCCCCCAACTTTAAGATATCAGAAAACGCCCAACGCCATTCGAAGGAGAATCGTTTGTACCCGTTTGTACCTCCGTTTAAATCGTTTGTTTCTAAAGGGTTAAGGAATTAGAGGGGTGAAAAAAACGCCAGCCCCCAACTTTAAGATATCAGAAAACGCCCAACGCCATTCGAAGGAGAATCGTTTGTACCCGTTTGTACCTCCGTTTAAATCGTTTGTTCTAAAGGGTTAAGGAATTAGAGGGGGTGAAAAAACGCCAGCCCCCAACTTTAAGATATCAGAAAACGCCCAACGCCATTCGAAGGAGAATCGTTTGTACCCGTTTGTACCTCCGTTTAAATCGTTTGTTTCTAAAGGGTTAAGGAATTAGAGGGGGTAAAAAAACGCCAGCCCCCAACTTTAAGATATCAGAAAACGCCCAACGCCATTCGAAGGAGAATCGTTTGTACCCGTTTGTACCTCCGTTTAAATCGTTTGTTTCTAAAGGGTTAAGGAGTTAGAGGGGGTGAAAAAAACGCCAGCCCCCAACTTTAAGATATCAGAAAACGCCCAACGCCATTCGAAGGAGAATCGTTTGTACCCGTTTGTACCTCCGTTTAAATCGTTTGTTTCTAAAGGGTTAAGGAGTTAGAGGGGGTGAAAAAACGCCAGCCCCCAACTTTAAGATATCAGAAAACGCCCAACGCCATTCGAAGGAGAATCGTTTGTACCCGTTTGTACCTCCGTTTAAATCGTTTGTTTCTAAAGGGTTAAGGAATTAGAGGGGGTGAAAAAACGCCAGCCCCCAACTTTAAGATATCAGAAAACGCCCAACGCCATTCGAAGGAGAATCGTTTGTACCCGTTTGTACCTCCGTTTAAATCGTTTGTTTCTAAAGGGTTAAGGAATTAGAGGGGGTAAAAAAACGCCAGCCCCCAACTTTAAGATATCAGAAAACGCCCAACGCCATTCGAAGGAGAATCGTTTGTACCCGTTTGTACCTCCGTTTAAATCGTTTGTTTCTAAAGGGTTAAGGAGTTAGAGGGGGTGAAAAAACGCCAGCCCCCAACTTTAAGATATCAGAAAACGCCCAACGCCATTCGAAGGAGAATCGTTTGTACCCGTTTGTACCTCCGTTTAAATCGTTTGTTCCTAAAGGGTTAAGGAATTAGAGGGGGTGAAAAAACGCCAGCCCCCAACTTTAAGATATCAGAAAACGCCCAACGCCATTCGAAGGAGAATCGTTTGTACCCGTTTGTACCTCCGTTTAAATCGTTTGTTTCTAAAGGGTTAAGGAATTAGAGGGGGTAAAAAAACGCCAGCCCCCAACTTTAAGATATCAGAAAACGCCCAACGCCATTCGAAGGAGAATCGTTTGTACCCGTTTGTACCTCCGTTTAAATCGTTTGTTTCTAAAGGGTTAAGGAATTAGAGGGGGTGAAAAAACGCCAGCCCCCAACTTTAAGATATCAGAAAACGCCCAACGCCATTCGAAGGAGAATCGTTTGTACCCGTTTGTACCTCCGTTTAAATCGTTTGTTCTAAAGGGTTAAGGAATTAGAGGGGGTGAAAAAAACGCCAGCCCCCAACTTTAAGATATCAGAAAACGCCCAACGCCATTCGAAGGAGAATCGTTTGTACCCGTTTGTACCTCCGTTTAAATCGTTTGTTCCTAAAGGGTTAAGGAATTAGAGGGGGTAAAAAACGCCAGCCCCCAACTTTAAGATATCAGAAAACGCCCAACGCCATTCGAAGGAGAATCGTTTGTACCCGTTTGTACCTCCGTTTAAATCGTTTGTTTCTAAAGGGTTAAGGAGTTAGAGGGGGTGAAAAAAACGCCAGCCCCCAACTTTAAGATATCAGAAAACGCCCAACGCCATTCGAAGGAGAATCGTTTGTACCCGTTTGTACCTCCGTTTAAATCGTTTGTTTCTAAAGGGTTAAGGAATTAGAGGGGGTGAAAAAACGCCAGCCCCCAACTTTAAGATATCAGAAAACGCCCAACGCCATTCGAAGGAGAATCGTTTGTACCCGTTTGTACCTCCGTTTAAATCGTTTGTTTCTAAAGGGTTAAGGAATTAGAGGGGGTGAAAAAACGCCAGCCCCCAACTTTAAGATATCAGAAAACGCCCAACGCCATTCGAAGGAGAATCGTTTGTACCCGTTTGTACCTCCGTTTAAATCGTTTGTTTCTAAAGGGTTAAGGAATTAGAGGGGGTGAAAAAACGCCAGCCCCCAACTTTAAGATATCAGAAAACGCCCAACGCCATTCGAAGGAGAATCGTTTGTACCCGTTTGTACCTCCGTTTAAATCGTTTGTTTCTAAAGGGTTAAGGAATTAGAGGGGGTGAAAAAACGCCAGCCCCCAACTTTAAGATATCAGAAAACGCCCAACGCCATTCGAAGGAGAATCGTTTGTACCCGTTTGTACCTCCGTTTAAATCGTTTGTTCTAAAGGGTTAAGGAGTTAGAGGGGGTGAAAAAACGCCAGCCCCCAACTTTAAGATATCAGAAAACGCCCAACGCCATTCGAAGGAGAATCGTTTGTACCCGTTTGTACCTCCGTTTAAATCGTTTGTTCTAAAGGGTTAAGGAATTAGAGGGGGTGAAAAAAACGCCAGCCCCCAACTTTAAGATATCAGAAAACGCCCAACGCCATTCGAAGGAGAATCGTTTGTACCCGTTTGTACCTCCGTTTAAATCGTTTGTTTCTAAAGGGTTAAGGAGTTAGAGGGGGTGAAAAAACGCCAGCCCCCAACTTTAAGATATCAGAAAACGCCCAACGCCATTCGAAGGAGAATCGTTTGTACCCGTTTGTACCTCCGTTTAAATCGTTTGTTCTAAAGGGTTAAGGAATTAGAGGGGGTAAAAAAACGCCAGCCCCCAACTTTAAGATATCAGAAAACGCCCAACGCCATTCGAAGGAGAATCGTTTGTACCCGTTTGTACCTCCGTTTAAATCGTTTGTTTCTAAAGGGTTAAGGAGTTAGAGGGGGTAAAAAAACGCCAGCCCCCAACTTTAAGATATCAGAAAACGCCCAACGCCATTCGAAGGAGAATCGTTTGTACCCGTTTGTACCTCCGTTTAAATCGTTTGTTCTAAAGGGTTAAGGAGTTAGAGGGGGTAAAAAAACGCCAGCCCCCAACTTTAAGATATCAGAAAACGCCCAACGCCATTCGAAGGAGAATCGTTTGTACCCGTTTGTACCTCCGTTTAAATCGTTTGTTTCTAAAGGGTTAAGGAGTTAGAGGGGGTGAAAAAAACGCCAGCCCCCAACTTTAAGATATCAGAAAACGCCCAACGCCATTCGAAGGAGAATCGTTTGTACCCGTTTGTACCTCCGTTTAAATCGTTTGTTTCTAAAGGGTTAAGGAATTAGAGGGGGTAAAAAAACGCCAGCCCCCAACTTTAAGATATCAGAAAACGCCCAACGCCATTCGAAGGAGAATCGTTTGTACCCGTTTGTACCTCCGTTTAAATCGTTTGTTTCTAAAGGGTTAAGGAATTAGAGGGGGTGAAAAAAACGCCAGCCCCCAACTTTAAGATATCAGAAAACGCCCAACGCCATTCGAAGGAGAATCGTTTGTACCCGTTTGTACCTCCGTTTAAATCGTTTGTTCCTAAAGGGTTAAGGAATTAGAGGGGGTGAAAAAAACGCCAGCCCCCAACTTTAAGATATCAGAAAACGCCCAACGCCATTCGAAGGAGAATCGTTTGTACCCGTTTGTACCTCCGTTTAAATCGTTTGTTTCTAAAGGGTTAAGGAGTTAGAGGGGGTGAAAAAAACGCCAGCCCCCAACTTTAAGATATCAGAAAACGCCCAACGCCATTCGAAGGAGAATCGTTTGTACCCGTTTGTACCTCCGTTTAAATCGTTTGTTTCTAAAGGGTTAAGGAGTTAGAGGGGGTGAAAAAAACGCCAGCCCCCAACTTTAAGATATCAGAAAACGCCCAACGCCATTCGAAGGAGAATCGTTTGTACCCGTTTGTACCTCCGTTTAAATCGTTTGTTCCTAAAGGGTTAAGGATTAGAGGGGGTGAAAAAAACGCCAGCCCCCAACTTTAAGATATCAGAAAACGCCCAACGCCATTCGAAGGAGAATCGTTTGTACCCGTTTGTACCTCCGTTTAAATCGTTTGTTTCTAAAGGGTTAAGGAGTTAGAGGGGGTGAAAAAAACGCCAGCCCCCAACTTTAAGATATCAGAAAACGCCCAACGCCATTCGAAGGAGAATCGTTTGTACCCGTTTGTACCTCCGTTTAAATCGTTTGTTCTAAAGGGTTAAGGAGTTAGAGGGGGTGAAAAAACGCCAGCCCCCAACTTTAAGATATCAGAAAACGCCCAACGCCATTCGAAGGAGAATCGTTTGTACCCGTTTGTACCTCCGTTTAAATCGTTTGTTTCTAAAGGGTTAAGGAGTTAGAGGGGGTGAAAAAAACGCCAGCCCCCAACTTTAAGATATCAGAAAACGCCCAACGCCATTCGAAGGAGAATCGTTTGTACCCGTTTGTACCTCCGTTTAAATCGTTTGTTTCTAAAGGGTTAAGGAATTAGAGGGGGTGAAAAAACGCCAGCCCCCAACTTTAAGATATCAGAAAACGCCCAACGCCATTCGAAGGAGAATCGTTTGTACCCGTTTGTACCTCCGTTTAAATCGTTTGTTCTAAAGGGTTAAGGAATTAGAGGGGGTGAAAAAACGCCAGCCCCCAACTTTAAGATATCAGAAAACGCCCAACGCCATTCGAAGGAGAATCGTTTGTACCCGTTTGTACCTCCGTTTAAATCGTTTGTTCCTAAAGGGTTAAGGAATTAGAGGGGGTAAAAAAACGCCAGCCCCCAACTTTAAGATATCAGAAAACGCCCAACGCCATTCGAAGGAGAATCGTTTGTACCCGTTTGTACCTCCGTTTAAATCGTTTGTTTCTAAAGGGTTAAGGAGTTAGAGGGGGTGAAAAAACGCCAGCCCCCAACTTTAAGATATCAGAAAACGCCCAACGCCATTCGAAGGAGAATCGTTTGTACCCGTTTGTACCTCCGTTTAAATCGTTTGTTTCTAAAGGGTTAAGGAGTTAGAGGGGGTGAAAAAAACGCCAGCCCCCAACTTTAAGATATCAGAAAACGCCCAACGCCATTCGAAGGAGAATCGTTTGTACCCGTTTGTACCTCCGTTTAAATCGTTTGTTTCTAAAGGGTTAAGGAATTAGAGGGGGTCAAAAAAACGCCAGCCCCCAACTTTAAGATATCAGAAAACGCCCAACGCCATTCGAAGGAGAATCGTTTGTACCCGTTTGTACCTCCGTTTAAATCGTTTGTTTCTAAAGGGTTAAGGAATTAGAGGGGGTGAAAAAAACGCCAGCCCCCAACTTTAAGATATCAGAAAACGCCCAACGCCATTCGAAGGAGAATCGTTTGTACCCGTTTGTACCTCCGTTTAAATCGTTTGTTTCTAAAGGGTTAAGGAATTAGAGGGGGTGAAAAAACGCCAGCCCCCAACTTTAAGATATCAGAAAACGCCCAACGCCATTCGAAGGAGAATCGTTTGTACCCGTTTGTACCTCCGTTTAAATCGTTTGTTCTAAAGGGTTAAGGAATTAGAGGGGGTGAAAAAACGCCAGCCCCCAACTTTAAGATATCAGAAAACGCCCAACGCCATTCGAAGGAGAATCGTTTGTACCCGTTTGTACCTCCGTTTAAATCGTTTGTTTCTAAAGGGTTAAGGAGTTAGAGGGGGTGAAAAAAACGCCAGCCCCCAACTTTAAGATATCAGAAAACGCCCAACGCCATTCGAAGGAGAATCGTTTGTACCCGTTTGTACCTCCGTTTAAATCGTTTGTTTCTAAAGGGTTAAGGAGTTAGAGGGGGTGAAAAAAACGCCAGCCCCCAACTTTAAGATATCAGAAAACGCCCAACGCCATTCGAAGGAGAATCGTTTGTACCCGTTTGTACCTCCGTTTAAATCGTTTGTTTCTAAAGGGTTAAGGAATTAGAGGGGGTGAAAAAAACGCCAGCCCCCAACTTTAAGATATCAGAAAACGCCCAACGCCATTCGAAGGAGAATCGTTTGTACCCGTTTGTACCTCCGTTTAAATCGTTTGTTTCTAAAGGGTTAAGGAATTAGAGGGGTGAAAAAAACGCCAGCCCCCAACTTTAAGATATCAGAAAACGCCCAACGCCATTCGAAGGAGAATCGTTTGTACCCGTTTGTACCTCCGTTTAAATCGTTTGTTCCTAAAGGGTTAAGGAATTAGAGGGGGTGAAAAAAACGCCAGCCCCCAACTTTAAGATATCAGAAAACGCCCAACGCCATTCGAAGGAGAATCGTTTGTACCCGTTTGTACCTCCGTTTAAATCGTTTGTTCCTAAAGGGTTAAGGAATTAGAGGGGGTGAAAAAACGCCAGCCCCCAACTTTAAGATATCAGAAAACGCCCAACGCCATTCGAAGGAGAATCGTTTGTACCCGTTTGTACCTCCGTTTAAATCGTTTGTTCCTAAAGGGTTAAGGAATTAGAGGGGGTAAAAAAACGCCAGCCCCCAACTTTAAGATATCAGAAAACGCCCAACGCCATTCGAAGGAGAATCGTTTGTACCCGTTTGTACCTCCGTTTAAATCGTTTGTTTCTAAAGGGTTAAGGAGTTAGAGGGGGTGAAAAAAACGCCAGCCCCCAACTTTAAGATATCAGAAAACGCCCAACGCCATTCGAAGGAGAATCGTTTGTACCCGTTTGTACCTCCGTTTAAATCGTTTGTTTCTAAAGGGTTAAGGAATTAGAGGGGGTGAAAAAACGCCAGCCCCCAACTTTAAGATATCAGAAAACGCCCAACGCCATTCGAAGGAGAATCGTTTGTACCCGTTTGTACCTCCGTTTAAATCGTTTGTTTCTAAAGGGTTAAGGAATTAGAGGGGGTAAAAAAACGCCAGCCCCCAACTTTAAGATATCAGAAAACGCCCAACGCCATTCGAAGGAGAATCGTTTGTACCCGTTTGTACCTCCGTTTAAATCGTTTGTTTCTAAAGGGTTAAGGAGTTAGAGGGGGTGAAAAAAACGCCAGCCCCCAACTTTAAGATATCAGAAAACGCCCAACGCCATTCGAAGGAGAATCGTTTGTACCCGTTTGTACCTCCGTTTAAATCGTTTGTTCCTAAAGGGTTAAGGAATTAGAGGGGGTAAAAAAACGCCAGCCCCCAACTTTAAGATATCAGAAAACGCCCAACGCCATTCGAAGGAGAATCGTTTGTACCCGTTTGTACCTCCGTTTAAATCGTTTTTTCCTAAAGGGTTAAGGAATTAGAGGGGGTAAAAAAACGCCAGCCCCCAACTTTAAGATATCAGAAAACGCCCAACGCCATTCGAAGGAGAATCGTTTGTACCCGTTTGTACCTCCGTTTAAATCGTTTGTTTCTAAAGGGTTAAGGAATTAGAGGGGGTAAAAAAACGCCAGCCCCCAACTTTAAGATATCAGAAAACGCCCAACGCCATTCGAAGGAGAATCGTTTGTACCCGTTTGTACCTCCGTTTAAATCGTTTGTTCTAAAGGGTTAAGGAGTTAGAGGGGGTGAAAAAACGCCAGCCCCCAACTTTAAGATATCAGAAAACGCCCAACGCCATTCGAAGGAGAATCGTTTGTACCCGTTTGTACCTCCGTTTAAATCGTTTGTTTCTAAAGGGTTAAGGAGTTAGAGGGGGTGAAAAAAACGCCAGCCCCCAACTTTAAGATATCAGAAAACGCCCAACGCCATTCGAAGGAGAATCGTTTGTACCCGTTTGTACCTCCGTTTAAATCGTTTGTTTCTAAAGGGTTAAGGAGTTAGAGGGGGTGAAAAAACGCCAGCCCCCAACTTTAAGATATCAGAAAACGCCCAACGCCATTCGAAGGAGAATCGTTTGTACCCGTTTGTACCTCCGTTTAAATCGTTTGTTTCTAAAGGGTTAAGGAATTAGAGGGGGTAAAAAAACGCCAGCCCCCAACTTTAAGATATCAGAAAACGCCCAACGCCATTCGAAGGAGAATCGTTTGTACCCGTTTGTACCTCCGTTTAAATCGTTTGTTTCTAAAGGGTTAAGGAATTAGAGGGGGTGAAAAAAACGCCAGCCCCCAACTTTAAGATATCAGAAAACGCCCAACGCCATTCGAAGGAGAATCGTTTGTACCCGTTTGTACCTCCGTTTAAATCGTTTGTTTCTAAAGGGTTAAGGAGTGAGGGGGGCCAGCCCCCAACTTTAAAGAAACGAAGGAAAGAAGAATCGTTTGTACCCGTTTGCTCCGTTTAAATCGTTTGTTTCTAAAGGGTTAAGGAGTTAGAGGGGGTGAAAAAAACGCCAGCCCCCAACTTTAAGATATCAGAAAACGCCCAACGCCATTCGAAGGAGAATCGTTTGTACCCGTTTGTACCTCCGTTTAAATCGTTTGTTTCTAAAGGGTTAAGGAGTTAGAGGGGTGAAAAAAACGCCAGCCCCCAACTTTAAGATATCAGAAAACGCCCAACGCCATTCGAAGGAGAATCGTTTGTACCCGTTTGTACCTCCGTTTAAATCGTTTGTTCCTAAAGGGTTAAGGAATTAGAGGGGGTAAAAAAACGCCAGCCCCCAACTTTAAGATATCAGAAAACGCCCAACGCCATTCGAAGGAGAATCGTTTGTACCCGTTTGTACCTCCGTTTAAATCGTTTGTTTCTAAAGGGTTAAGGATTAGAGGGGGTGAAAAAACGCCAGCCCCCAACTTTAAGATATCAGAAAACGCCCAACGCCATTCGAAGGAGAATCGTTTGTACCCGTTTGTACCTCCGTTTAAATCGTTTGTTTCTAAAGGGTTAAGGAGTTAGAGGGGAAAAAACAGAACTTTAAGATATCAGCCCCGCCATTCGAAGGAGAATCGTTTGTACCCGTTTGTACCTCCGTTTAAATCGTTTGTTTCTAAAGGGTTACGAAGAAGTTTCGTTTACCCGTTTGTAATCGTTTGTAATACGTTTGTTTTCTAAAGGGTTAAGGAGTTAGAGGGGGTGAAAAAAACGCCAGCCCCCAACTTTAAGATATCAGAAAACGCCCAACGCCATTCGAAGGAGAATCGTTTGTACCCGTTTGTACCTCCGTTTAAATCGTTTGTTCCTAAAGGGTTAAGGAATTAGAGGGGGTGAAAAAAACGCCAGCCCCCAACTTTAAGATATCAGAAAACGCCCAACGCCATTCGAAGGAGAATCGTTTGTACCCGTTTGTACCTCCGTTTAAATCGTTTGTTTCTAAAGGGTTAAGGAATTAGAGGGGGTGAAAAAAACGCCAGCCCCCAACTTTAAGATATCAGAAAACGCCCAACGCCATTCGAAGGAGAATCGTTTGTACCCGTTTGTACCTCCGTTTAAATCGTTTGTTTCTAAAGGGTTAAGGAGTTAGAGGGGGTGAAAAAACGCCAGCCCCCAACTTTAAGATATCAGAAAACGCCCAACGCCATTCGAAGGAGAATCGTTTGTACCCGTTTGTACCTCCGTTTAAATCGTTTGTTTCTAAAGGGTTAAGGAATTAGAGGGGGTAAAAAAACGCCAGCCCCCAACTTTAAGATATCAGAAAACGCCCAACGCCATTCGAAGGAGAATCGTTTGTACCCGTTTGTACCTCCGTTTAAATCGTTTGTTCCTAAAGGGTTAAGGAATTAGAGGGGGTAAAAAAACGCCAGCCCCCAACTTTAAGATATCAGAAAACGCCCAACGCCATTCGAAGGAGAATCGTTTGTACCCGTTTGTACCTCCGTTTAAATCGTTTGTTTCTAAAGGGTTAAGGTTAGAGGGGGTGAAAAAACGCCAGCCCCCTTTTAAGATATCAGAAAACGCCCAACGCCATTCGAAGGAGAATCGTTTGTACCCGTACCTCCGTTTAAATCGTTTGTTTGGGGTTAAGGAATTAGAGGGGGTAAAAAAACGCCAGCCCCCAACTTTAAGATATCAAAAACGCCCGCCATTCGAAGGAGAATCGTTTGTACCCGTTTGTACCTCCGTTTAAATCGTTTGTTTCTAAAGGGTTAAGGAGTTAGAGGGGGTGAAAAAAACGCCAGCCCCCAACTTTAAGATATCAGAAAACGCCCAACGCCATTCGAAGGAGAATCGTTTGTACCCGTTTGTACCTCCGTTTAAATCGTTTGTTCCTAAAGGGTTAAGGAATTAGAGGGGGTAAAAAAACGCCAGCCCCCAACTTTAAGATATCAGAAAACGCCCAACGCCATTCGAAGGAGAATCGTTTGTACCCGTTTGTACCTCCGTTTAAATCGTTTGTTTCTAAAGGGTTAAGGAGTTAGAGGGGGTGAAAAAACGCCAGCCCCCAACTTTAAGATATCAGAAAACGCCCAACGCCATTCGAAGGAGAATCGTTTGTACCCGTTTGTACCTCCGTTTAAATCGTTTGTTCCTAAAGGGTTAAGGAATTAGAGGGGGTGAAAAAAACGCCAGCCCCCAACTTTAAGATATCAGAAAACGCCCAACGCCATTCGAAGGAGAATCGTTTGTACCCGTTTGTACCTCCGTTTAAATCGTTTGTTTCTAAAGGGTTAAGGAGTTAGAGGGGGTGAAAAAAACGCCAGCCCCCAACTTTAAGATATCAGAAAACGCCCAACGCCATTCGAAGGAGAATCGTTTGTACCCGTTTGTACCTCCGTTTAAATCGTTTGTTTCTAAAGGTTAAGGAATTAGAGGGGGTAAAAAAACGCCAGCCCCCAACTTTAAGATATCAGAAAACGCCCAACGCCATTCGAAGGAGAATCGTTTGTACCCGTTTGTACCTCCGTTTAAATCGTTTGTTTCTAAAGGGTTAAGGAATTAGAGGGGGTAAAAAACGCCAGCCCCCAACTTTAAGATATCAGAAAACGCCCAACGCCATTCGAAGGAGAATCGTTTGTACCCGTTTGTACCTCCGTTTAAATCGTTTGTTTCTAAAGGGTTAAGGAATTAGAGGGGGTGAAAAAAACGCCAGCCCCCAACTTTAAGATATCAGAAAACGCCCAACGCCATTCGAAGGAGAATCGTTTGTACCCGTTTGTACCTCCGTTTAAATCGTTTGTTCTAAAGGGTTAAGGAGTTAGAGGGGGTGAAAAAACGCCAGCCCCCAACTTTAAGATATCAGAAAACGCCCAACGCCATTCGAAGGAGAATCGTTTGTACCCGTTTGTACCTCCGTTTAAATCGTTTGTTCCTAAAAAAGGGGGTGAAAAAACGCCAGCCCCCAATTTTAAGATGTTGAAAACGCCCAACGCCATTCGAAGGAGAATCGTTTGTACCCGTTTGTACCTCCGTTTAAATCGTTTGTTTCTAAAGGGTTAAGGAATTAGAGGGGGTGAAAAAAACGCCAGTGTAACTTTAATATATAAGTAAAGCCCAATAGCGCGCGCAAAGCTCGCGTCTGTTTGCTAGTGTTTCTAAAGGGTTAAGGAGTTAGAGGGGGTGAAAAAAACGCCAGCCCCCAACTTTAAGATATCAGAAAACGCCCAACGCCATTCGAAGGAGAATCGTTTGTACCCGTTTGTACCTCCGTTTAAATCGTTTGTTTCTAAAGGGTTAAGGAATTAGAGGGGGTGAAAAAAACGCCAGCCCCCAACTTTAAGATATCAGAAAACGCCCAACGCCATTCGAAGGAGAATCGTTTGTACCCGTTTGTACCTCCGTTTAAATCGTTTGTTCCTAAAGGGTTAAGGAGTTAGAGGGGGTGAAAAAAACGCCAGCCCCCAACTTTAAGATATCAGAAAACGCCCAACGCCATTCGAAGGAGAATCGTTTGTACCCGTTTGTACCTCCGTTTAAATCGTTTGTTTCTAAAGGGTTAAGGAATTAGAGGGGTGAAAAAACGCCAGCCCCCAACTTTAAGATATCAGAAAACGCCCAACGCCATTCGAAGGAGAATCGTTTGTACCCGTTTGTACCTCCGTTTAAATCGTTTGTTTCTAAAGGGTTAAGGAGTTAGAGGGGGTGAAAAAAACGCCAGCCCCCAACTTTAAGATATCAGAAAACGCCCAACGCCATTCGAAGGAGAATCGTTTGTACCCGTTTGTACCTCCGTTTAAATCGTTTGTTTCTAAAGGGTTAAGGAGTTAGAGGGGGTAAAAAAAACGCCAGCCCCCAACTTTAAGATATCAGAAAACGCCCAACGCCATTCGAAGGAGAATCGTTTGTACCCGTTTGTACCTCCGTTTAAATCGTTTGTTCCTAAAGGTTTAAGGAATTAGAGGGGGTAAAAAAACGCCAGCCCCCAACTTTAAGATATCAGAAAACGCCCAACGCCATTCGAAGGAGAATCGTTTGTACCCGTTTGTACCTCCGTTTAAATCGTTTGTTTCTAAAGGGTTAAGGAGTTAGAGGGGGTGAAAAAACGCCAGCCCCCAACTTTAAGATATCAGAAAACGCCCAACGCCATTCGAAGGAGAATCGTTTGTACCCGTTTGTACCTCCGTTTAAATCGTTTGTTTCTAAAGGGTTAAGGAGTTAGAGGGGGTGAAAAAAACGCCAGCCCCCAACTTTAAGATATCAGAAAACGCCCAACGCCATTCGAAGGAGAATCGTTTGTACCCGTTTGTACCTCCGTTTAAATCGTTTGTTCCTAAAGGGTTAAGGAATTAGAGGGGGTAAAAAAACGCCAGCCCCCAACTTTAAGATATCAGAAAACGCCCAACGCCATTCGAAGGAGAATCGTTTGTACCCGTTTGTACCTCCGTTTAAATCGTTTGTTTCTAAAGGGTTAAGGAGTTAGAGGGGGTAAAAAAACGCCAGCCCCCAACTTTAAGATATCAGAAAACGTCCAACGCCATTCGAAGGAGAATCGTTTGTACCCGTTTGTACCTCCGTTTAAATTGTTTGTTTTTAAAAAGTTAAGGAGTTAGAGGGGGTAAAAAACGCCAGCCCCCAACTTTAAGATATCAGAAAACGCCCAACGCCATTCGAAGGAGAATCGTTTGTACCCGTTTGTACCTCCGTTTAAATCGTTTGTTTCTAAAGGTTTAAGGAGTTAGAGGGGGTGAAAAAAACGCCAGCCCCCAACTTTAAGATATCAGAAAACGCCCAACGCCATTCGAAGGAGAATCGTTTGTACCCGTTTGTACCTCCGTTTAAATCGTTTGTTTCTAAAGGGTTAAGGAATGTTAGAGTCGAAAAACGCCAGCCCCAACTTTAAGATATCAGCTTTTCCCCGATGCGAAGGAGAATCGTTTGTACCCTTACTTCTTTGCGCTTCATCGTATATTTTTAAAGTTGGTTAAGAAATTATAGTGTAATTTAACGCATAATTTAAAGCTAAACGCCCGCGCAGAAGCGCGCGTTTGTACCTGCTAGTGTTTCTAAAGGGTTAAGGAGTTAGAGGGGGTGAAAAAACGCCAGCCCCCAACTTTAAGATATCAGAAAACGCCCAACGCCATTCGAAGGAGAATCGTTTGTACCCGTTTGTACCTCCGTTTAAATCGTTTGTTTCCTAAGGGTTAAGGATTAGAGGGGGTTTAAAAAACGCCAGCCCCCAACTTTAAGATATCAGAAAACGCCCAACGCCATTCGAAGGAGAATCGTTTGTACCCGTTTGTACCTCCGTTTAAATCGTTTGTTCCTAAAGGTGTTAAGGAGTTAGAGGGGTGAAAAAACGCCAGCCCCCAACTTTAAGATATCAGAAAACGCCCAACGCCATTCGAAGGAGAATCGTTTGTACCCGTTTGTACCTCCGTTTAAATCGTTTGTTTCTAAAGGGTTAAGGAATTAGAGGGGGTGAAAAAAACGCCAGCCCCCAACTTTAAGATATCAGAAAACGCCCAACGCCATTCGAAGGAGAATCGTTTGTACCCGTTTGTACCTCCGTTTAAATCGTTTGTTCCTAAAGGGTTTAAGGAAGTTAGAGCGGGATGTGATATTTGCCTCGCCCAACTTCATTTGAGCTGTCATCGTTTTTACGTCGTTTTCAAGTTATAGTTTGTAATTTTTACCTCCGTTTAAATCGTTGTGTTTCTAAAGGGTTAAGGAGTTAGAGGGGGTGAAAAAAACGCCAGCCCCCAACTTTAAGATATCAGAAAACGCCCAACGCCATTCGAAGGAGAATCGTTTGTACCCGTTTGTACCTCCGTTTAAATCGTTTGTTTCTAAAGGGTTAAGGAATTAGAGGGGTGAAAAAAACGCCAGCCCCAACTTTAAGATATCAGAAAACGCCCAACGCCATTCGAAGGAGAATCGTTTGTACCCGTTTGTACCTCCGTTTAAATCGTTTGTTTCTAAAGGGTTAAGGAGTTAGAGGGTGAAAAAAACGCCAGCCCCAACTTTAAGATATCAGAAAACGCCCAACGCCATTCGAAGGAGAATCGTTTGTACCCGTTTGTACCTCCGTTTAAATCGTTTGTTTCTAAAGGGTTAAGGAGTTAGAGGGGGTGAAAAAAACGCCAGCCCCCAACTTTAAGATATCAGAAAACGCCCAACGCCATTCGAAGGAGAATCGTTTGTACCCGTTTGTACCTCCGTTTAAATCGTTTGTTCTAAAGGGTTAAGGAATTAGAGGGGGTGAAAAAAACGCCAGCCCCAACTTTAAGATATCAGAAAACGCCCAACGCCATTCGAAGGAGAATCGTTTGTACCCGTTTGTACCTCCGTTTAAATCGTTTGTTCCTAAAGGTAAGGAATTAGAGGGGGTAAAAAAACGCCAGCCCCCAACTTTAAGATATCAGAAAACGCCCAACGCCATTCGAAGGAGAATCGTTTGTACCCGTTTGTACCTCCGTTTAAATCGTTTGTTCTAAAAAAAAGTAAGAAACGCCAGTCGAATTTAAGTTGGTTTTCCCAACGCCATTGCCCCAACTCGTTTGCAGCTGTCATCGTATAGACAGGCAAGAAATTAGAAGGTAATAAAACGCATAATGTTAAAGCTAAATACGCCGCGCAAATCTGTTTGTTTTCTAAAGGGTAAGGAGTTAGAGGGGGTGAAAAAACGCCAGCCCCCAACTTTAAGATATCAGAAAACGCCCAACGCCATTCGAAGGAGAATCGTTTGTACCCGTTTGTACCTCCGTTTAAATCGTTTGTTCTAAAGGGTTAAGAATTAGAGGGGGTGAAAAAAACGCCAGCCCCCAACTTTAAGATATCAGAAAACGCCCAACGCCATTCGAAGGAGAATCGTTTGTACCCGTTTGTACCTCCGTTTAAATCGTTTGTTCCTAAAGGGTTAAGGAATTAGAGGGGTGAAAAAACGCCAGCCCCCAACTTTAAGATATCAGAAAACGCCCAACGCCATTCGAAGGAGAATCGTTTGTACCCGTTTGTACCTCCGTTTAAATCGTTTGTTCCTAAAGGGTTAAGGAGTTAGAGGGGTGAAAAAAACGCCAGCCCCAACTTTAAGATATCAGAAAACGCCCAACGCCATTCGAAGGAGAATCGTTTGTACCCGTTTGTACCTCCGTTTAAATCGTTTGTTTCTAAAGGGTTAAGGAATTAGAGGGGGTGAAAAAAACGCCAGCCCCAACTTTAAGATATCAGAAAACGCCCAACGCCATTCGAAGGAGAATCGTTTGTACCCGTTTGTACCTCCGTTTAAATCGTTTGTTCCTAAAGGTTAAGGAATTAGAGGGGGTAAAAAACGCCAGCCCCCAACTTTAAGATATCAGAAAACGCCCAACGCCATTCGAAGGAGAATCGTTTGTACCCGTTTGTACCTCCGTTTAAATCGTTTGTTTCTAAAGGGTTAAGGAATTAGAGGGGGTAAAAAAACGCCAGCCCCAACTTTAAGATATCAGAAAACGCCCAACGCCATTCGAAGGAGAATCGTTTGTACCCGTTTGTACCTCCGTTTAAATCGTTTGTTTCTAAAGGGTTAAGGAATTAGAGGGGGTGAAAAAAACGCCAGCCCCAACTTTAAGATATCAGAAAACGCCCAACGCCATTCGAAGGAGAATCGTTTGTACCCGTTTGTACCTCCGTTTAAATCGTTTGTTTCTAAAGGGTTAAGGATTAGAGGGGGTGAAAAAACGCCAGCCCCCAACTTTAAGATATCAGAAAACGCCCAACGCCATTCGAAGGAGAATCGTTTGTACCCGTTTGTACCTCCGTTTAAATCGTTTGTTCCTAAAGGGTTAAGGAGTTAGAGGGGGTAAAAAAACGCCAGCCCCCAACTTTAAGATATCAGAAAACGCCCAACGCCATTCGAAGGAGAATCGTTTGTACCCGTTTGTACCTCCGTTTAAATCGTTTGTTTCTAAAAAAAAGGATGTTAAGTCGATAGTCGAATTTATTGTTGCCGCCGCTTTTTCCGCGATGCTGATTGGTTTTCTCGCTGCGCTTACTTCATTTGCAGCTGTCATCGTATATTTTTGACAGTTTGTGTGTATCAAGAAATAAAAAATAGTGTACAGTAATAGCATAATGTTAAAGCTAAATAGCGCCGCAAAGCTCGCGTCTGTGTTGCTAGTGTTTCTAAAGGGTTAAGGAGTTAGAGGGGTGAAAAAACGCCAGCCCCCAACTTTAAGATATCAGAAAACGCCCAACGCCATTCGAAGGAGAATCGTTTGTACCCGTTTGTACCTCCGTTTAAATCGTTTGTTTCTAAAGGGTTAAGGTTTTGAGGGGTAAAAAAACGCCAGCCCCCAACTTTAAGATATCAGAAAACGCCCAACGCCATTCGAAGGAGAATCGTTTGTACCCGTTTGTACCTCCGTTTAAATCGTTTGTTTCTAAGGGTTAAGGAGTTAGAGGGGGTGAAAAAACGCCAGCCCCCAACTTTAAGATATCAGAAAACGCCCAACGCCATTCGAAGGAGAATCGTTTGTACCCGTTTGTACCTCCGTTTAAATCGTTTGTTCTAAAGGTTAAGGAATTAGAGGGGGAAAAAAAACGCCAGCCCCCAACTTTAAGATATCAGAAAACGCCCAACGCCATTCGAAGGAGAATCGTTTGTACCCGTTTGTACCTCCGTTTAAATCGTTTGTTTCTAAGGGTTAAGGAGTTAGAGGGGTGAAAAAACGCCAGCCCCCAACTTTAAGATATCAGAAACGCCCAACGCCATTCGAAGGAGAATCGTTTGTACCCGTTTGTACCTCCGTTTAAATCGTTTGTTTCTAAAAGGTTAAGGAATTAGAGGGGGTAAAAAAACGCCAGCCCCCAACTTTAAGATATCAGAAAACGCCCAACGCCATTCGAAGGAGAATCGTTTGTACCCGTTTGTACCTCCGTTTAAATCGTTTGTTCCTAAAGGTTAAGGATTAGAGGGGGTAAAAAAACGCCAGCCCCCAACTTTAAGATATCAGAAAACGCCCAACGCCATTCGAAGGAAATCGTTTGTACCCGTTTGTACCTCCGTTTAAATCGTTTGTTTCTAAAGGGTTTAAAATTAGAGGGTGAAAAAACGCCAGCCCCCAACTTTAAGATATCAGAAAACGCCCAACGCCATTCGAAGGAGAATCGTTTGTACCCGTTTGTACCTCCGTTTAAATCGTTTGTTTCTAAAGGGTTAAGGATTAGAGGGGGTGAAAAAAACGCCAGCCCCCACTTTAAGATATCAGAAACGCCCAACGCCATTCGAAGGAGAATCGTTTGTACCCGTTTGTACCTCCGTTTAAATCGTTTGTTTCTCTAAAGGGTTAAGGAGTTAGAGGGGTGAAAAAAACGCCAGCCCCCAACTTTAAGATATCAGAAAACGCCCAACGCCATTCGAAGGAGAATCGTTTGTACCCGTTTGTACCTCCGTTTAAATCGTTTGTTTCTAAAGGGTTAAGGAGTTAGAGGGGTGAAAAAAACGCCAGCCCCCAACTTTAAGATATCAGAAAACGCCCAACGCCATTCGAAGGAGAATCGTTTGTACCCGTTTGTACCTCCGTTTAAATCGTTTGTTTCTAAAGGTTAAGGAATTAGAGGGGGTAAAAAACGCCAGCCCCAACTTTAAGATATCAGAAAACGCCCAACGCCATTCGAAGGAGAATCGTTTGTACCCGTTTGTACCTCCGTTTAAATCGTTTGTTCCTAAAGGTTTAAGGAATTAGAGGGGTAAAAAAACGCCAGCCCCCAACTTTAAGATATCAAAAACGCCCAACGCCATTCGAAGGAGAATCGTTTGTACCCGTTTGTACCTCCGTTTAAATCGTTTTTTTTCTAAAAAGCATGTTATCGATAGTCGAATTTATTGTTGCCGCTTTTTCGCGATGCTGAATTGGTTTTCTCGCTGCGCTTACTCATTTGCAGCTGTCATCGTAGTTTTTACAGTTGTGTGTATCAGAAATTAATAGTGTAATAGTAATAGCATACTTTTAAGCTAAATAGCGCGCGCAAGCGCGCGTCTGGGTGCTAGTGTTTCTAAAGGTTAAGGAGTTAGAGGGGGTGAAAAAAACGCCAGCCCCCAACTTTAAGATATCAGAAAACGCCCAACGCCATTCGAAGGAGAATCGTTTGTACCCGTTTGTACCTCCGTTTAAATCGTTTGTTCCTAAAGGTTTAGGAATTAGAGGGGGTAAAAAAAACGCCAGCCCCCAACTTTAAGATATCAGAAAACGCCCAACGCCATTCGAAGGAGAATCGTTTGTACCCGTTTGTACCTCCGTTTAAATCGTTTGTTCCTAAGGGTTAAGGAATTAGAGGGGGTGAAAAAACGCCAGCCCCCAACTTTAAGATATCAGAAAACGCCCAACGCCATTCGAAGGAGAATCGTTTGTACCCGTTTGTACCTCCGTTTAAATCGTTTGTTCCTAAAGGTTAAGAATTAGAGGGGTAAAAAAACGCCAGCCCCCAACTTTAAGATATCAGAAAACGCCCAACGCCATTCGAAGGAGAATCGTTTGTACCCGTTTGTACCTCCGTTTAAATCGTTTGTTCCTAAAGGTTTAAGGATTAGAGGGGGTAAAAAAACGCCAGCCCCCAACTTTAAGATATCAGAAAACGCCCAACGCCATTCGAAGGAGAATCGTTTGTACCCGTTTGTACCTCCGTTTAAATCGTTTGTTTCTAAAGGGTTAAGGAATTAGAGGGGGTGAAAAAAACGCCAGCCCCCAACTTTAAGATATCAGAAAACGCCCAACGCCATTCGAAGGAGAATCGTTTGTACCCGTTTGTACCTCCGTTTAAATCGTTTGTTTCTAAAGGTTAAGGAATTAGAGGGGGTGAAAAAACGCCAGCCCCCAACTTTAAGATATCAGAAAACGCCCAACGCCATTCGAAGGAGAATCGTTTGTACCCGTTTGTACCTCCGTTTAAATCGTTTGTTCCTAAAGGTTTAAGGAATTAGAGGGGTTAAAAAACGCCAGCCCCCAACTTTAAGATATCAGAAAACGCCCAACGCCATTCGAAGGAGAATCGTTTGTACCCGTTTGTACCTCCGTTAAATCGTTTTTTTTCTAAAAAAAAGGCTGTTAAGTCGATAGTCGAATTTATTGTTGCCGCTTTTTCCGCGATGCTGATTGGTTTTCTCGCTGCGCTTACTTCATTTGCAGCTGTCATCGTATATTTGACAGTTGTGTGTATCAAGAAATTAAATAGTAAATAGTAAAGCATAATGTTAAAGCTAATAGCGCGCGCAAGCGCGCGTCTTGTGTGCTAGTGTTTCTAAAGGGTTAAGGAGTTAGAGGGGTGAAAAAAACGCCAGCCCCCAACTTTAAGATATCAGAAAACGCCCAACGCCATTCGAAGGAGAATCGTTTGTACCCGTTTGTACCTCCGTTTAAATCGTTTGTTTCTAAAGGGTTAAGGATTAGAGGGGTGAAAAAAACGCCAGCCCCCAACTTTAAGATATCAGAAACGCCCAACGCCATTCGAAGGAGAATCGTTTGTACCCGTTTGTACCTCCGTTTAAATCGTTTGTTCCTAAAGGTTAAGGAATTAGAGGGGGTAAAAAAAAACGCCAGCCCCCAACTTTAAGATATCAGAAAACGCCCAACGCCATTCGAAGGAGAATCGTTTGTACCCGTTTGTACCTCCGTTTAAATCGGTTGTTTCTAAAGGGTTAAGGAGTTAGAGGGGGTAAAAAAACGCCAGCCCCCAACTTTAAGATATCAGAAAACGCCCAACGCCATTCGAAGGAGAATCGTTGTACCCGTTTGTACCTCCGTTTAAATCGTGTGTTCCTAAAGGTTAAGGAATTAGAGGGGGTAAAAAAACGCCAGCCCCCAACTTTAAGATATCAGAAAACGCCCAACGCCATTCGAAGGAGGAATCGTTTGTACCCGTTTGTACCTCCGTTAAATCGTTTGTTTCTAAAGGGTTAAAATTAGAGGGGTGAAAAAAACGCCAGCCCCCAACTTTAAGATATCAGAAAACGCCCAACGCCATTCGAAGGAGAATCGTTTGTACCCGTTTGTACCTCCGTTTAAATCGTTTGTTTCTAAAGGTTTAAGGAGTTAGAGGGGGTGAAAAAACGCCGCCAGCCCCCAACTTTAAGATATCAGAAAACGCCCAACGCCATTCGAAGGAGAATCGTTTGTACCCGTTTGTACCTCCGTTTAAATCGTTTGTTTCTAAAGGGTTAAGGAGTTAGAGGGGGTGAAAAAACGCCAGCCCCAACTTTAAGATATCAGAAAACGCCCAACGCCATTCGAAGGAGAATCGTTTGTACCCGTTTGTACCTCCGTTTAAATCGTTTGTTTCTAAGGGTTAAGGAATTAGAGGGGGTGAAAAAACGCCAGCCCCCAACTTTAAGATATCAGAAAACGCCCAACGCCATTCGAAGGAGAATCGTTTGTACCCGTTTGTACCTCCGTTTAAAATCGTTTGTTCTAAAGGTTAAGGAATTAGAGGGGTAAAAAAACGCCAGCCCCCAACTTTAAGATATCGAAAACGCCCAACGCCATTCGAAGGAGAATCGTTTGTACCCGTTTGTACCTCCGTTTAAATCGTTTGTTCCTAAAGGTTTAAGGAATTAGAGGGGTAAAAAAACGCCAGCCCCCAACTTTAAGATATCAGAAAACGCCCAACGCCATTCGAAGGAGAATCGTTTGTACCCGTTTGTACCTCCGTTTAAATCGTTTGTTCCTAAAGGTTTAAGGAATTAGAGGGGTAAAAAACGCCAGCCCCCAACTTTAAGATATCAGAAAACGCCCAACGCCATTCGAAGGAGAATCGTTTGTACCCGTTTGTACCTCCGTTTAAATCGTTTGTTCCTAAAGGGTTTAAGGAGTTAGAGGGGGTAAAAAAACGCCAGCCCCCAACTTTAAGATATCAGAAAACGCCCAACGCCATTCGAAGGAGAATCGTTTGTACCCGTTTGTACCTCCGTTTAAATCGTTTTTTTCTTAAAAAAGGCTTGTTAATCGTAGTCGAATTTATTATTGCCGCTTTTCCGGATGCTGATTCGGTTTTTCCTCGCTGCGCTTTACTTCATTTGCACTGTCATCGTATATTTTGACAGTTGTGTGTAATCAAGAAATAATAGTGTAATAGTAATACATAATGTTAAAGCTAAATAGCGCGCGCGAAGCGCGCGTTTGTGGTGCTAGTGTTTCTAAAGGGTTAAGGAGTTAGAGGGGGTGAAAAAAACGCCAGCCCCCAACTTTAAGATATCAGAAAACGCCCAACGCCATTCGAAGAAGAATCGTTTGTACCCGTTTGTACCTCCGTTTAAATCGTTTGTTCCTAAAGGTTTAAGGAATTAGAGGAGGTTATAAAACGCCAGCCCCCAACTTTAAGATATCAGAAAACGCCCAACGCCATTCGAAGGAGAATCGTTTGTACCCGTTTGTACCTCCGTTTAAATCGTTTGTTTCTAAAGGTTAAGGAGTTAGAGGGGGTGAAAAACGCCAGCCCCAACTTTAAGATATCAGAAAACGCCCAACGCCATTCGAAGGAGAATCGTTTGTACCCGTTGTACCTCCGTTTAAATCGTTTGTTTCTAAAGGTTTAAGGATTAGAGGGTAAAAAAACGCCAGCCCCCACTTTAAGATATCAGAAAACGCCCAACGCCATTCGAAGGAGAATCGTTTGTACCCGTTTGTACCTCCGTTTAAATCGTTTGTTTCTAAAGGTTAAAGAGTTAGAGGGGGTGAAAAAACGCCAGCCCCCAACTTTAAGATATCAGAAAACGCCAACGCCATTCGAAGGAGAATCGTTTGTACCCGTTTGTACCTCCGTTTAAATCGTTTTTCCTAAAGGTTTAGGAATTAGAGGGGGTAAAAAAACGCCAGCCCCCAACTTTAAGATATCAGAAAACGCCCAACGCCATTCGAA
This sequence comes from Temnothorax nylanderi, assembly GCF_030848795.1. Taxonomy (NCBI): domain Eukaryota; kingdom Metazoa; phylum Arthropoda; class Insecta; order Hymenoptera; family Formicidae; genus Temnothorax; species Temnothorax nylanderi. The sequence goes on from NW_027250101.1 coordinate 42,985, forward strand.
GGAGAATCGTTTGTACCCGTTTGTACCTCCGTTTAAATCGTTTGTTTCTAAAGGGTTAAGGAGTTAGAGGGGTGAAAAAAACCCAGCCCCCAACTTTAAGATATCAGAAAACGCCCAACGCCATTCGAAGGAGAATCGTTTGTACCCGTTTGTACCTCCGTTTAAATCGTTTGTTTCTAAAGGGTTAAGGAGTTAGAGGGGTGAAAAAACGCCAGCCCCCAACTTTAAGATATCAGAAACGCCCAACGCCATTCGAAGGAGAATCGTTTGTACCCGTTTGTACCTCCGTTTAAATCGTTTGTTCCTAAAGGTTTAAGGAATTAGAGGGGGTAAAAAAACGCCAGCCCCAACTTTAAGATATCAGAAAACGCCCAACGCCATTCGAAGGAGAATCGTTTGTACCCGTTTGTACCTCCGTTTAAATCGTTTGTTTCTAAAGGGTTAAGGAGTTAGAGGGGGTGAAAAAACGCCAGCCCCCAACTTTAAGATATTGGAAAACGCCAACGCCATTCGAAGGAGAATCGTATGTACCCGTTTGTACCTCCGTTTAAATCGTTTGTTTCTAAAGGGTTAAGGAATTAGAGGGGGTGAAAAAACGCCAGCCCCCAACTTTAAGATATCAGAAACGCCCAACGCCCATCGAAGGAGATCGTTTGTACCCGTTTGTACCTCCGTTTAAATCGTTTGTTCCTAAAGGTTAAGGAATTAGAGGGGGTAAAAAAACGCCAGCCCCAACTTTAAGATATCAGAAAACGCCCAACGCCATTCGAAGGAGAATCGTTGTACCCGTTTGTACCTCCGTTTAAATCGTTTGTTTCTCTAAGGAAAAGGGGTGTAAAACGCCAGCCGAATTTAACGCCAGCCCCGCGATTCTGATTCGTTTTCCCGTACGCGTTTAAACTTTCGTTTGAAACTTGTCATCGTAAGATTTTGACAGTAGGGTGGGTCAAGAAATTAATAGTGTATAGAAAAGCCCAACATTTACAGTTTAAATATCGTTTGCAAAGCTCCGTTCTGTAAATCCGAGTGTTTCTAAAGGGTTAAGGAGTTAGAGGGGTGAAAAAACGCCAGCCCCCAACTTTAAGATATCAGAAAACGCCCAACGCCATTCGAAGGAGAATCGTTTGTACCCGTTTGTACCTCCGTTTAATCGTTTGTTCTAAAGGGTTAAGGATTAGAGGGGTTGAAAAAAACGCCAGCCCCAACTTTAAGATATAGAAAACGCCCAACGCCATTCGAAGGAGAATCGTTTGTACCCGTTTGTACCTCCGTTTAAATCGTTTGTTTCTAAGGGTTAAGGATTAGAGGGGTAAAAAAACGCCAGCCCCCAACTTTAAGATATCAGAAA
>NW_027250102.1:0-44167 GCF_030848795.1 Temnothorax nylanderi
TTTATTTATAAACATATGATCGATAATTTTATTTGAATATACTACAATATATGTCCGTCTTTCGGAAAGAGACGTTAAACAGTTGGTCAAAAAGGAGGAAGGGAATTAAAGAGGAAGTGAATGAATAGAGGGCGGTTAAAGGTTTGGGTACGTTCCTCGTCGGCCTCAAGCATAATAAACGCTTTAATTTAACTGTATTTTTCCTGAAATCAATTTGTAAACTATTTAGTAATCACTATGTCTCAGATAATTATTATAGTAGTTTCTGTGTAAATTATTTATTCTTTTCAGATATTTTTCAGCACGGATAAATAAAAAATAGAAATTAAAAGATCGAAAAAAATAGATCCCGTCATTATCCCATTATGAATTTAGGCTTAAAATTTGTGGAATCGATGATAGTTTTTTACAAAAAATTTTGAAGAAAATCGATCAGTACGTGTTTTTTTGTAAATCAACATTTGTGTTAAAAATTTGAAAATCTTATAGAAATACAGTTTGAAAATTTTTTTTAATATTTTTTATCAAAAGTATGTTTAAATACGAACATTTTGAAAAAAAAAAAAACGTCCCATTTGGCCCATTTTTCGTAAAGTTATGGGCGTTTAAAAAAAAAGTAACGTAATTTTTCAAAAATCGATATTTTGAAAACGTTTTGACAATAAATTTGAAAAAAATCATGGAGGCCTCTTTCAACTAATACTATAACATAAAACATTTTCAAAAAAATCGGAGATGCAAAAGCCCAATGGTGTCCGATTTGGCGTGGAACGCCCCATATGTTAAAAAAAATAAATGCAGTTTGTGTGTGTGTGAATTAAATCACATTGTCCTTGTGTATCCATGAATTGTGTGATCCATCGAATCCCAGCCATTTCACGTAGACCTCGTCATCCCTCCTGCGCAGTACTTTCTCCACGAGATACGTGTCCGGCTAAGTCGCGCGATGCAACTCGTGCTTGTAGAACGCTCCAGCGATAGATTTTCCGCGATAGTCCTCCAGTAGATAGGTTACGGATTAGTACGTTGCACTTTAACGTTGCACTTAAACACCTCGGTGCTCCAATTTGGCGTGTAACCCTTCTCGAAGACTGTCTTGTGCTTGCTAACGCGTACCTGATCGCCTACTTTGAACTTTGCCAAACCTGCGATGTTGATCGCGCTGTACATCGTGGTTAAGAGTCTTTTAGCGATTGCAGGAGTAACGTCGACGGGTCGCATGCCGATCGTTCGATGCTTGCGCGCATTGTACTTCGCGACGAGACGCGGTAGCTCGTCGATCCACTTGTAAGTTCCATTGAACGTAACATCTTCCACATGTTAATCTTTAACGTGCGATTGAATCGCTCGAGGACCGACGCCTTCAACACCGAATATGTGGAATAATGATTGATGCTGTGTTTCCTCACGAGACGTTACACGTCGGTGTTGTTCAATTTACTGTTGTAAAATTCCTTCCCCATATCGGTTTGTAAGTTTTTCGGACATCTCTCGCTCTCTCGAATTACCTTAGCGATAACTTCAGCCTCGCTTCCACCTTTACTCTTGAACGGTACAGCCCACGCGTACTTGCTCAGTACATCGATGACGGTGAGTATATAATAGTAACCTTTGTTGAAACGCGAGTACGGACACATCTCGACAATGTCAGCCTGCCACAGGTCGTCGTATCCCCGAACTATGACGTGTCTTCGTGAAAAATTTCTTCTCGCCGGAGCATGCAGTTCTTCGACGAGTCGTTGTTTCTCGATATTTTCACGTCCATCGAATGTCATGTTTTTAGCGGCGCGTAATAATATACGCAATGAAATTATATTATGATTTATATCTCAAACTTTTTTAACCTTTCAATAGCCGTTTATTTCCGTTCATTGTCCTTCAATAGCCGTTCTTTGTCTGCTGGCCGTTCTTTGTTCGCTAGCCGTTTATAGCTATTCGCTAGCCGTTCATAGCCATTCGCCAGCTGTTCATAGCTGTTTCGTCGCCGTCCGTTAACCGTTCATAGCCGTTCCGTTTGTTGCTATCCATTGTTGTTGTTGTTCGTTTCTGACTCCGCGGTAGTCAAATGCCGAGCTCGTGTATCGCAATCCGTAACGCTTGCAGATCCTTCTCGAACGCAGTCAGCTTCTCGTCTGACTCTTTCTGTTGATTGCTCAACATTTTAAAGCACTGATCCACGTATAGTTTGTTAACCGCGTCATCATCAGCTTCCGGTTGCGCCACGCGTCAAATCTTGCGCGACTTTGCGTCAAAATTGGTGGCAACCATACAAAGAGCGTTATCCCGCACGTAATTTCTGACTAATCCACTGCACTGATAGTTCGGTTGCGTCTCGCCTCGTCCGAGCGATATGCCAAAATTGTTGATCGGCATTTCAATGCTGATTAAATGGTTCGCCGACGCATGGTTTAATTTATAATAAGCCCAGCCTCGCGAAGTTCCTCGATGATCGATAGGATCTCGTTGTCGTGACCGTTGTGACCCGCTTGGCGCGAAGTGTCGAGCAATCGGAGACGATCCATCAGCTCGTTGGGGTTGTCCCAGTGCACGTAGTCGATCTTATTGTCGGTTAGCGTCATTACGCGAGGCATGCATAATCCCTTTCCAGATTTTTTCTTCTTGGATTCGATCGATATCAACGGTGCGATTACATGTTTATACTTGTATCTCTTGTTGGCCAGTACTCGTCGGTGCGCATCGTGCTTAGATTTATGAACGTTTGTCGCCAATAACAGGCTCTTGTACTTTTGCTTGTCGTCCTCCGTGTAGATGTCTTCATCGGGTATTCTCATGAAGATTAACACGTAAATACCGGGTGTACCGATGTACATCGTCGATAATTATGTTATCCGCGTTGTCCACGCTAAAACGTTTGTTACCGAGCATTATTCCATCCTTGCCGAGATAAACGCCAGACACGGTGTTTATCTTTGAATCGGCGCTCAAAAAAGCCCCGATGTACTTTTGACCCAGTGAACCCAAGTGATCATGCAACGTTTGTAGAAACGTTTCTCAACCCTCCGACGTTTGCAACTGCTTTTGAATGGACGTCGCAAGCGAGTCATCCGTTTCGAAAAAATCCACGTTTGCGAGTGATTCGGGAATTGTATGTTGCACGGTTTTCACCGTCGCGGACGGTGTGGAAGTTATCGGTAGTACATCCAGTGAAGGTTTCGATCGTTTCGATTGATTAGATTTACGCGGTGTCGATGAGAGATCCAACCAGGAGTCTGATCGCTTCCTCTTTCTCGGCGTCGCATCCTCCTCTTCCTCCTTCTCCTTCTCGCGCTGCTGAAAGAGTAACGTTTCGATCCCCGCGTCAGCGACGCTGTCCGACTTCTCTTTCTTCACCGAGATCGAGTTGTCTGCGATCTTTTGCAGCGGTCCGATGAGAGGCTTAAAGTGTGTGTCCAACTCAATGTCCTTCACGATCTTACCGGTCTTCAAAGCGCGAAGTTTCTTACGAATCGAATCACTCGTTTTCACAATCTCCTTCACGATCTTCTCGCGCTCGCGAATATTTTCGCTCCTGTCGATTGTGGCCATCGCGGAAAAAAAGCAGAGTGTTAATCTCACGTTTTAACCTGACGAGGTATCGACAACGACTGATCGCTTTTGCGGTATCGCGAACACGTTAAATTCTTTTCTGTATTGGCCGTTCGAAAGCGCGCTGTCCTTGTCTATCACTACGAATCCGTACTTGCGTTGCCAACAATCGTGGCACAACGTGCAAAATTCATCGTACAACATGTCGGTATTTACGTGATCGTTGTACACGTGTTTCAGATTGGTACAATCTTGTTTGAACAGGATCATTAGGTTCGCGTTGTCGCGTATCAGATGTTTAGGTGTTCTCGCGTACATCTGACAGAGATAGAAGCAGTCGACGCTCGAGTGCCTGCCCATTGAGAAGTACTCTCTCACAGCAGCATCTTGCTTATCGCACGCCACGTCATCGAAGACGAAGATTGTGTTTGGACGCGCATTGCTCGGCGGAATGACGTCACTGTTGTTAAAAAACGTAAAGTAGCCAATCTCTTCTATGGACGTTAATACATTCTCCAAGTATCGATATTTCGGTTGCTGCAACGATTTCGAGTACACGTTCTCGAAACTTACACCGTGCGTACTTTCCAGCAAGCTTATCAGAACGTTGATTTTACCGCAATTCGAGGGGCCGCAAATGATCGCGCGTATAGTAGTCGGTAGCATTGTACCGTGCCTGCGCTTCTCCGCGTTGCCTCCCATCGACCGTAATCTGTTGTCGCAATTCATCACGCGAATCGCCAACAGCTGTCGCACGAATCTCATTTTTTTCAAACTGTCGACTGGAGTTTCCGACCAAACGCTTATTTATTGGTGCGCGGAACCGCGAATCGCTCAGTAACAAAGATGTTTGTCCTGCTACCGAGACCTTCCGATATTCGCGATTTGAGCGCCGAACAGCTGCAATTTGTGCCGAAACCTGTTCTGCTGCGAATGTGTGGTGATCACGTCCACTACGTGTGGAACAAGCTTCCGGAACATATAAAGATAGATTCGGAAGTTCAGACCTATCGTCGCTGTTACGAACATTATAATCAACCGTGGCAACGATCGCACATCGACGGTCCCGCACCATTGATAAAGAACTGTGGCGAATGCCAACGAAAATAGGCAAAGGCTTATTAAATCGCGCTATAAACGCACTTCCGATCAAATTGCATATCCCTGGCTATCAGTTTTGTGGTCCGGGCACTCATTTAAAAAAAACGATTAGCAAGAGGCGATCAAGATATTAATCCATTGGACGCAGCGTGTCGCGAACACGACATAACTTATTCTCGGAGCAACAATCTCACCGAGAGACACGTGGCGGACAAGATACGGTAATTATGCATAAAAGGGACATCTTCTCCGATGACCTTGACATATGTTGTCAAGGTCACCCTCCTGAGTGACCTTCAGAAGGTTTTAGCCGGCGGTCATTGTTTATTAAAAAGTTATAAACAAAAAAAGTTTGAAAAATATAGCAGCTATTTTGAGTATTGGAAGGCATAAATGACTAATATATATGTCGAAATAGTTCACGCATACACTTTTCACGCGAGACGAGTTGTCACATGGGTTCGTGGCGCGCTTTACAAGCTCGTTTATTGTATATCGCTACAAATATTCACACAGATGATCGACTTTATCTTCTTTAATACCACCTCTACTTAAACGAGCTTGTAAAGCGCGCCACGAACCCATGTGACAACTCGTCTCGCGTGGAAAGTATATGCGTGAACTATTTCGACATATATATTAGTCATTTATGCCTTCCAATACTCACATATATTTAATGTACAATTTATCAACAATTTACTGCTTTAAATGTTGTGTTTTGGTAAAGCAGCGACTTTTTCGCGAAATAAAGTATTCTCTGCTTTAACAAAAAGACTAATATTTATCAACAATTTACTGCTTTAAATGTTGTGTTTTGGTAAAGCAGCGACTTTTTCGCGAAATCAAGTATTCTCTGCTTTAACAAAAAGACTTCAATTTATCAACAATTTACTGCTTTAAATGTTGTGTTTTGGTAAAGCAGCGACTTTCTCGCAAAATAAAGTATTCTCTGCTTTAACAAAAAAACGTAATATTAGTTGTTTATGCCTCTCATTGTCAGTACTTAAAATAATTGCTATATTTTTCAAACTTTTTTTGTTAATAACTTTTTAATAAAAAACAACCGCCGGCTAAAAACTTCTGAAGGTCACTCAGGAGGGTGACTTTGACAACATATGTCAAGGTCAAGATCATCGGAGAGAATGTATTATGCATAATTACCCAAGATACTCGCTAGGACGTGTCATCGCGAAAGACTCGACTCTCTGCGAGAGAGCTACAGCTACAGCCGTCTTGGTGGCCATGAAGGCTAAGCGGAAGCTCGGAATTTGAAAATGAAGACGAAGACGAAGACGAAGAAGAAGAGAGCGGATCCGAAAAAACGGATATTTCCGGTAGCGAAATACGGTGGTATCTTGCCGATTCTACCGTTGTTGGGGATTCTCGGTTCGTTGGTCGGCGGAGCGGCGGGAGTCGCAAAGGCCGTGAACGATAACAAAGCCGCGCGACGTCAGCTGGAAGAACTGAAATGTCACAATCGCGCCAAGGAAGGTCACGGACTTTATCTTGTTCCATACAAATGCGGGCATGGAGTCTCGAGTAAAAAAAAAGTCAAGGAAACGCTAAAAATTTCGAACGGTGTAACCACCAACGTACAACTGCAACAACTTGCAAAGCGTATGCGCATTCCATATTTTAGAGGTATTTTCATGCGTACTACCTTACCGACGGAGGGAGTGGTATCGTGAATTTGGATAACGCTGAGGGACCGGGTGGCATACGCGAAGAGGAGAGCTCGAGCTATATATTTGGACAGTTATGGCAATCATCGACCGCCGAGAGAATTGGTGCTGTATCTAAAGAACAACGTGACGCAAATCGACCCTTATGGAAAAATACACTCAACTTTTGGTGTTAACCGTTAAAAAACACCAAAGAAAAACCCTTAAAGTTGGGTGTGATTTCGGACCGCCAATTGAAGGTTAACCATCATTTGAAGGTTAACCTTCAATTGGCGGTCCGAAATCACACCCAACTTTAAGGGATTTTCTTTGGATAATGGTTAACCTTCAAGTAATGGTTAACCTTCAATTAATGGTTAATCTTCAATTAATTGTTAATCCTTAAAAATGACGGTATAAACCCTAAAAATATGAACCCTCAAATGAAAGTAACACCCAAAGAGAATATAAACCCCAGCCACTCTCCGGCGACGCGCGATAAGGGAACGCTGACGCGAACTCCGAAAGCAGATTGCTGACGCTTATTACCACGCGAAGATTTTAAATGCGCGAAACTCTATCTACGACCGGATGCCGTGATATCCACGATCTCGCGACCCCCAGGAGGCCGATCCTAGCAGCGCACGGATATGTCGTCGCGAGGCTCCTCGTGTCCGCCACCGACCGCCAACACCAATACGTTTCCGCCGCGTCCGGCGTATGTCGCGTCCGACGATTTGCACCACTGCCAACCCGAAAACCGCTACGCGTACATGATATCCGAGGACGGCAGGTCGGGGCGGGAGAAACGCGGCACTCGCGGCTTCACCGTGGCTGTTATTTACACACCAATTACTGTGGAGGGCAACCTCACCGGTCCCGCTGATTCCCAGGCGAAATCCGAAGCGTCGTCACAGGCGCCGGGGATGATCCATTCGCTCGGAATCCGGATCCTCAATAATACGCGAGAACTTTCTCGACCGAATTGTATTGCGAGACGTCTACTCGAGTCGGCGGGCGAACCAGGAGAGATCGAGCGGTGATCCACTCGATGTGAAATCGAAAGCGCGCCCCTCCCTGGGGGTTGCGCGATAATCAGGCGTAGTGTCGCGACCAATCGGGGCTGAGCGCGTCGCGGATCACGCGCGCGCTGTCGCAGGTATCCTGCAGGGGTTCTTTGCGCCCCCAGGCATCCTTGGCGCCATAGATTTTTCCACCCGATGTTTAACGTGTTCGGGCTCGACTCCCCTCGTCCGAAGGTCTCCTCGCGAACCGAGGGAACGCTGGCCAGGCATCCCGGGTCCACTTGGATGTCCCGGGGTTGGTTTGGAGGTAGCTCTCGCCTCCTCGGGGGAGAAAGGCCCTATCACGGCCCTGTCGGCCTCTCGCCAATCAGCTGCGCCGTGCGTGTCCGCCTCGTGCCCCGCGGTCGGACTCCTCACTGGGTCTCGCGATATCTTCGCGCCGCTCCGTCCCTTGCCGTGCTTGCCGTGGGTCTCGCTCCCGTCGTTGGCTTCCGCAATCCTGGTCCCGAAGCACGGTGCCTCGGCGAGGTGCCACATTTTCATACAATACAAAATAAAATAAAATGAATAAATGATACGCATTCTAAAGTTTCGGTAGGCCCCCTGGAGATTTCGCGGTCGCTCTCCTGGCTCGCCCAAGGGCGCAAACCTGCGCCTTGTGGCGGGGCGCTGCCACGCGCGGCGAACCGTCACGTCACAATATATATATATATATATATATATAATAAAGTTTTATTTCGTGTGCCAATTATTTCCACCAATTATTTCTGTTACGAGGTTATGGAGTGGCAAAGACAATAACGGGCGTTCGATTTGTTGCTCCACAGACAAAAGAAAAGGTTTATTGCAACGACTATTAATCAATAGTGTGTACAGATGGTTTCTTTAATAACAATAGAGAATACTTGCGGCGAGACGAGCGTGCGTGCTTCTCTCTGTGCTTGCACGTGAAGAGTGAGTGATAACCGTGAACCCGGAGACGCTAGCGCACTCACAGTTACCAATCGAATAGCATATCGGTATCATGGTACTTACTAGACTAACTGTCGGTAAGATGCCATAAGGCGTCAGTTTAAACTCAATACTCAATACTCCCTCTCGCCTTTTGCCATCTTACAAAAGAAATATCTATATAAACAAAAAAACTTTCGGACATTCTTCCACGCGCTTAACATCTGTTTAACAAATTCCATAAGCTAATCTAAATTTATGAAACTTCTCTCTCGATAGAGGTTTAGTGAGCGTATCTGCTAATTGGCTATCCGTCGACACATATTGTACGTCAATCTCTTCGTTCTTCTGCTTTTCACAAGTAAAGTAAAATTGCACTTCTACATGTTTAGTGCCCTTAATTGACTCGGGTGTCTTAACAATAGTTATTGCTCTCTGGTTATCACAATAAACCACAGTTGGTTCCCTCTGAATATTATAAAGATTCTCTAGTAAACGTCTAAGCCAAATTATTTCTTTCGTGACCGAACAAAGAGCTATGAACTCTGCTTCCGTTGTTGACGTAGCAGTGACTGTCTGTCTCTTCGAGCTCCAGGCTACTGGACCTGAGTTTACAAAACATATCCACCCAGTAGTACTGAGCCTCCTATCAATGTCACCTGCAAAATCTGCGTCACTGTACGCAATCAACGTCGTGTCTCGCGAACCACAGCTGAAATTAATTCCATAATTAGCAGTTCCCTTTAAATATTTCAACACTCTTTTTACAGCATTCCAATGCTCGATCTGTGGATTTTCCATAAACCTGCTTAAAAATCCTACAATGTACGCAATGTCTGGTCTTGATCCTACCATTAAATACATCAAGGAACCTATCGCTTGCCTATATGGGAAGGCTGTATTCTCTTTAGTGTTCTGACCTACACCAGACATTTTAATTCCTGATTCGGCAGGAGTGGAGACGGGATTACAGTTTTCGTGATTGAAACGTTTCAGAACTTCGTTAGCATAGGAATTCTGATGTATCTTTAGCTTTTCTCCGTCTCGACTCCTCTCGATTTGCAAACCAACGAAAAACTCCGCTTTCGAAAAAGTAATTCTAAATTCCTTGTGCAACGCGTTTAGAAAGTTATACATTTCAGACACATTCTTTCCGCAAAAGATCCCATCATCTACGTATACGCCTAAGTATAGTCCCTTTTTTATTTCAAAGAAGACACAAGGATCTGCATTTGATTGAACAAAGTTATGAGCTTTTAAGAATTTTACCAGTTCTGTATTCCACTGCTTGGACGCTTGCTTCAGTCCGTAAATGGCCTTGTAGAGCAGACATACCTCGTCACCGTCTTCCTCGCATCCAGTGGGTTGTTCCATGTAAATTGGCAAGTCTAGCTTTCCATGCAGAAAGGCCGTTTTGACATCAAATTGAAATATTTCCAAGTTGTATGCTGCTGCAATGGATAGCAGCATCCGAACTGAACTAAACCTAACTACTGGTGAGAAGGTCTCGTCATAGTCAATCCCTTGCCTTTGTGAATATCCCTTGGCCACTAATCTAGCTTTGTATTTCGCAACCTGGCCATCTTTCTTCAACTTCTTCTTGAACACCCAACGGTTTGAGATGACGTTGACATCCTTCGGTCTAGGGACTAGTGTCCATGTTCGATTCTCCATCAATGAGTCAAGCTCTAATTTGATTGCTTCACGCCACTTGTCCGAATCTTCAGCTCTTAAGGCTTCTTGAATCGTTGTTGGCTCTGAACTCGCCATGAAGGTTTCAGCAACTATCGCTTGCTCGTATTCATCAGTGTCACTTGACCTTGAACCTTTTCTCGTCGGGTATGGTGACCTCGGTATCGGAAGGCGTGGATTCTTGTACTTCCTCGGAGTCTGATTGGTCTCATCTACTGCTTTAGTTTCTTCTTCATCGGGGACTGATAAAGTGATCTTCGGCAGGGCACTCTCTACGACCGTCTCTGGTTCTCCGTCCTCGTGAAGAATGACGTCTCTTCGTATCAGGATCCTTTGGGCAGCTGGATCGTAGACTCTGTATCCCTTGTTTCCATCACTGTAACCAATCATTAGACATTTAACTGAGTTCATATCCCATTTGGTCCTCTGATCCTTTGGCACATGGACATAACAGTGACTTCCGAAGACTCTTAAGTGTTTTACGGACGGTTTCTCTCCAAACCATTTTTCAAAGGGCGTTAACCCACTCAGAGTTTCTGATCCCGTTCGATTCTTTAGATAGATTGCCGTATTAGCAGCTTCGGCCCACAAATAGCGTGGAATGTCTCGACTGTACATCATTGACTTAGCTGATTCTATGACAGTTCTATTTTGGCGTTCGATGAATCCGTTCTGTTCCGGAGCTCTGGGTGTCGATGTCTCATGTTTGATACCTCTTTCACGCAGGAACTGTTTGACCTCTGCATTGCAAAACTCCAGACCATTGTCAGTCCTGAGCTTCTTGATCTGATGCCCGTCGGCTCGTACTTCAGCATAAAACTGCTTCAAATTCTCCAGCACGTCAGTCTTACTCTTGAGAAAATAGATGAAACAGTACCGTGAAAAATCATCCTTCAACAGCAAGAAATAGTTTGCACCTCCCAAGGATGCTGTGCTCATTTTTCCACATAGATCCGCATGGAAAATCTCGCCTGGAACGGTCGATCTTCTAGCTGTTTTAGGAAAAGATTGCCAATGTTGTTTCCCATACACACAGCCCTCACAGAAGAGATTACCGCCATCCGTGTCATTAAACTGCAGGTCTTCGACTGTTTTTCTGTCACGCATCTGTCTCAACATCTGATAATTCACGTGACCGAGACGTTCATGCCATATTTTCAGGGACTCGGACATCGCCAGTTGGATCTCAGCAGCATGGAGTGGTTTCAGGTTAAGCTTGTACAAGTTGTCATTTCTTATACCATCCATGATGAGCTGTTGATTCTTCTCAAACAGCACACGATTACCACCTTCCATAAAAATGACTTTAATACCTCTTTCTGTCGTTTTGATGATCGAAAGCAGGTTCTTGCTGAGCTTGGGTACGTAAAGTACATTTGTCATAGTGTAAATGGCTGTTTTTCCATCTGCATAGCTTACCCTGACGTCAATGTCGCCTCTCCCTCTGGCATCAATCCGCGTGCCATCTCCAATTTTAACTGTGTAGGTGTCCTCAGAATATTGCTTGAAATTCTTGAACCATTGCCTGCGAAACGACATATGTTCTGTCGCACCTGAGTCTGCATACCATGTATCTTCCGTCTTTGAATCGTTGATTGAATCAACCATGAGAAGCTTGGCTGTGTCGGCAGCTTGAATCCCATCTGACGATTTCGATTTAACAACCAATGACTCATTCGCTCCTTGCAGTGCCTTCTTCTTTTTCTCACATTCACGTGCCCAATGTCCAGGGATGTGACAGAAGTTGCACTTGCCAGGCCTTCTAGTCAGCTTACCTTTATTCTGACCGTTCTTATCGTAGGCAGTGGCTGATCTTCTGGTTTTCCTGGCATTTGTAGCCAATGCCTCAGACGCTTGATTCTCACCTCGTGAACGCAAATTCAACAGAGTCTCCTCATTCACCAGATGATCAGTGAGTCTTTCAATGGTCTGATCTCTTCTAGGCACGGCATACCATGCAGTTCTAATGTTGTCGTACTTCGCTGGTAGGCTTCCTAGAATCTTTGCAATCACCACTGGATCCTTTTGTTCCAGATCCATGTCTTTCAATCTCTGCGCCAAACCGGTCATTCTGGCTATGTAGTCAGCCATTTTCTCTTCTTCGTCCATTTTACAATTAATGAATCTGTCTAGCAATACCTGCACAGACTGATCGCTCTTCTCTGCGTGCACTGCCCGCAGTCGTGCCCACATCTGTGCGGAGGTCGTGCAGTCGGTCATATATTTTAGCTGTTCCAACTCTAGACCTCGCATTAGAAAAGCCTGCGCCGCACGATCTTTCTCTAGCCAAGCCTCAGAGTTCACGCTCGGACAATGTACCTCACCTAAAATATACGGCATTAGTTTATTATCTGCCATATATATCTCCATTTGTCTCTTCCATAATTGATAGTTTTGACCATTAAACTTATGGATACTAAATGCCTTGAGCTCTGCCATTTCCATTCGTTAACGTATCTGGCTTGACACGTGCACTGGGCCCATAACCTGTTACGAGGTTATGGAGTGGCAAAGACAATAACGGGCGTTCGATTTGTTGCTCCACAGACAAAAGAAAAGGTTTATTGCAACGACTATTAATCAATAGTGTGTACAGATGGTTTCTTTAATAACAATAGAGAATACTTGCGGCGAGACGAGCGTGCGTGCTTCTCTCTGTGCTTGCACGTGAAGAGTGAGTGATAACCGTGAACCCGGAGACGCTAGCGCACTCACAGTTACCAATCGAATAGCATATCGGTATCATGGTACTTACTAGACTAACTGTCGGTAAGATGCCATAAGGCGTCAGTTTAAACTCAATACTCAATAATTTCAGAAAGTATTGGTTTATTGGTTTATTGGTTTATTGGTTTATTGGTTTATTGGTTTATTGGTTTATTAACACAATAACATTTAAACGACATCCAACGATAAAGGGATAATGGCAACACTGATTAAATCGACATAGAACATTAAAGGTCAACACCCTGTTAACACCAAACCAACATCCAACGATGAGGATCAATCTCCAACCTACACTAAACATTGAGGGTTAATCTCCAACCTACACTTATCATTGAGAATAAACTCCCAATATACACTCATCATCGAGGATTAAACCCTCAACTTACCTAAACCTTAATGGTCAACACTCAATCTACACCTAAATTTAAGTGTTGACACTTAACTTTGATGACAAACACTAAACTTACGCCCAAATTTGAGAGTTAACACTCAAATTTGAGTGCTAACCATCAAAATTGAGTGTACTTTTTCATAAGGGGAGTACAATCGCACACCTTATCAACGATACGATCAGAGCAATTGTGGACAACTGTGTCTGCGCTTTCTACAAACGGTTGACGATTAATTTAAAGACTGGCGTTGCACTGTTTGAACTCAGTATTCATTCAAACATGTCACTGACATTTACGCTCACCGGCAAGAGTAGCATCCTCGCGGTAAGATACTTTCCCACCGTGGATTTGAGCGATGGCGATTACGAGCTCGGTCTGACAAATTTCGAAACCTATTACACGATACCGAATGTAAATTCTTCGAACAATAAATTCTACTTTGACGACAAGGAGATTACCGTTCCCAAAGGATCGTACGAACTGCGTAGGATGTAGACACGTATTTGAAACAATCAATTTTACAATTGGACCAATCCAATAATATTGCGAGAAAGAAACATGTCGGCGAAGATGAAGAGTATATCCGTTAATTATTCGAGCCAACAACTATACGATGAAGAGTGAAATCAAGTGTGCTTATCGGGTAAATTTCATCAAATCGAACAACATTGGATCGCTGCTGGGATTTTCAGCAAATCGCGTGCTTGGGGCCGCGACAATCGGTACGAATTGGACGTACCGATAAATATCATCAGCGTAAACATCATTCGCATAGAGTGTAACGTGACCGCGGGAGCGTACAGCAACGACAAGTACGTGCACACGAGACGCGAGTTTTCACCGAGTGTGCCACCGGGATATAAGATATCGGAAACGCCGGCACAGATTATTTACCTTCCGATCATCGTACGGAGCATTGCTGAACGAAGTGGAGAAGGTGCAACAGACGAGAAATAAAATTAGAGAGACAATCCGATCGCCAAAGAAGAAACTCACTGCGTCGAACGTTGAATTTTTGAAATCGTTGGGTTTCGTCGTACAAAATGGCTAATATCTTAAACATTGGAGGTGAACCGATCTTTGACGATAGCGTCGTCAAGATTGAGACTCATGCGTACAATCCGTACGCCAAAACGACGTTTGGACACAACGATGAGATAAGAATACCCATTCAACAGCAAGATTTATACACGTTTCCGTGCGAAAGCTTTCTCTACGTCAAAGGAAGATTGATAATAAAGAGAAGGAATGACGAGTCTGAGACAACGCTTGTAAATAATTGCGCAGCGTTCATGTTCGATGAGATTCGATACGAGCTCAACGGCGTGGAGATTGATCGCAACAGAAACGTTGGAATAACCAGTACCATCAAGAACTACGTATCGCTATCGTATGGCGATTCTCAAGTCATGCGGAATGCTGGATGGGACGTTACATTAAGCATACTGGAAGGATACTTCAACTTTTGCGTACCGCTCAAGATGTTGTTGGGCTTTTGCGAGGATTACAAAAGCGTCGTTGTTAACGCTCGTCACGAATTAATTTTAATACGTGCGCGTAGCGACAACAATTGCATTGTAGGAAACCCGGCAGCGGAGCCGGAAATCGAATTGTTTAAAGTACAATGGCGAATGCCTCACGTTACGTTAAACAAAGTCAATAAACTTCCTTGTTACGGGCCTTGGGAAGCGGGCGATATCTTAGTGCCAGTTTTCGTTCATGGGATCTACGAGTACCCCCTCTTGCAGAGCACGACTAAGCATTCGTGGGCTGTCAAGACTGCGACTCAGCTAGAGAAGCCGCGATACGTTACTTTTGCGCTGCAGACCGGTCAGAAGAATATCATGTCTCAAAATGTTAGCGTATTCGATGACTGTAATTTGACCAATGTCAAGCTTTATCTAAATTCCGAATTTTATCCGTACGATGACTTGAACCTAGATTTGAGTAAAAATCGATACAGCCTCCTTTTTTATATGTATGCGCGTTTTCGTAAAACTTATTACGGATACGATTACAGTGATACGCTTTGCAGCGTGTATACATTCCTGACGCAAGGACCTTTTGTTGTCATCGATTGTTCGCGACAAAACGAGTCTGTTAAGAGCGACACCGTGGATGTGCGAATAAAATTTGACTGTAAATAAAATGTACCTGCAAATACTACCGCCTATTATCTCATCTTGCATGATCGCGTAATCGAATACTGCCCGTTGTCTAATGTAGTGCGCAAATTCATGTAAATCGCAATGTCAGCAAATATTCTGATATAAGAGAGACAGATGTACCGCGATAAGGTATAGTACAGACCGTTCCTTCGTTGCATCATGATCGTGCCAACGTTTGTCGATCTGCAAGGATTCATCGTCGGGATGAGATTTGTCGTAAAGGTGGTAGCGGTGCTGAGAAACGGGACCATTCTGGCGCATTACATCTTTACGTGCCCCATGCCGTGGAATCTTCTTACAAAATCCGACAAGTCATGTACTTCCTGGGTGATTGCATATCACCATGGATTACCATGGGATGACGGAAACGTGTCGTATAGCATGGTAAAACGCCTAATTACATCAGCCGTGCTTGGTACAGAAGAGGATGACGAGACGCCGACTCTCGTGTACGTCAAGAGATGCCAGAAACAAGAATGGTTGGTGGATCTGCTTGAGAATTATGCAAGAGAAAACCTGATCATCGAGACTTTGAATGCGGATTACAAAGATATCGAATTTTTAAATAATCTAGATGTTACTAACACTATGCGATGCGGAAAACATGTTAAGAATTGCACATTACAAAATGTATTAAAATTATTTAACTGGTGGTCGCGACGCCAGAAAGAATTGCGATCTTTTTAAAAAATAAATTATATATAATTTTTACAATGCTTTATTTTCTTTTCCCCTTTCCCATTAGTTGTTAGTGGTTGATACGTGTTCGAAAGATGTTAGCGTTCTTTTTAACGTTGTCCGAGTGCCTTCTTCCCTCTCCTAATTTCCCCCGCCACATCATAATTTTGAAGGTAGGGTGTTGTCGCGTATACTCGGTTAATTTTCCATTTCTTAGTCATTTGTAAAAATTTTTTTATAACTTCTACGTAAGCAGCGCTGACATTGGCGCTTGAAAATGTTGAAGGAAGGGGAATTATCCCTTCTCTTCCCTTATAATTTTGTTACACCGAAGAGTCGTACGCGATCCTTACACATTCAGTCTCCCATCAGTTACCCGTGTAAAAACGATTCGATTCTTGTAACCAACAGCAATGTACTCCTCTGAGGGAAGCAGGACAAGTATGAATTATTACGTGCCTAATCCTCGTGAAGCTCCATCGAACCGCAATACGTATGTATTACTTTGCATAAATTTTTCAAAATTTATTTTTTCCATAAATCATTTATTTACTTCATTTTTCTACAGTTTCAATAAATCGGAACCTCGTTATACGGCTAATCTTCGTGAAGTTTCATCGAACCTGCGCAATACGTATGAATTACTTTGCATAAATTTTTCAAAATTTATTTTTTCTATAAATCATTTATCTACTTTATTTTTCTACAGTTTCAATAAATCGGAACCTCGTTATACGCCTCGTATCTTGGGCAGACGATTTGCCCTGACAGTCACGGCTTACAAGTATTTGGATATCGGAATCAATGTGGGACCTACATCTTTTGTGGAATTGATTCTTGGCGATAATCGGGAAAATCAGATCACGCTGCCTCATGCAACGTGGACAACGATTATAGAAAGACGCATGGATATCGAACAGCTTATGCAGTCGACTGTCGGTTCATCGCTGTCTATTCAAGATCTAGTTGTAGAACTCGTCAAAATGCGTGACGCTAATATCGCAAAACTTACGTTGCACGATACATACTTATACATAATACCAGCAACTATATTAATTTTATTCGAAATCGAACAATGTGTCGAACATGTATATTTTCATCTATGTTAGAATATACAGTATATTAGTAATAAGTATAAACATTTCGTAACCATCTTACAGCAAATTGTATCACGGATAAATGTCAGGCAAGTAAATACTGCGTGAGGTGTCCGATAGAAGTTCGCTCAGATTGCGAACTATTACTTTGCATTAGATAATATTGTATATAAAGCAAAATGTAAATAATTAATAAAAAATTAAAATATCATATAAATAGTGGCAAAATTATTTTTTAATCTATCTCTTCCGTCTCCTCCATACCTTTATTTTCATCAACGCGTTCTAACATTAACCTCCTCTATTTTCAAATTATATTATTATTATATATATATATATATACATATTATATATACAGGGTGATCCGAAACTATCGTTTGTCCTTAAAATGTCGTATTCCTGACTTAATTTTGAGACGATTTTTCCTTTACCAAAACTTTATCCGAAGCTTAGTTTTTGAGTTATTACGAGAAATATTCAGCGAATTACGGAACGAGTACGGAAGGTAGGCAGGGGCGGCGCGACTCACCGTCCGACGCGGGTGATTATGTGGGGTGCTCGCTGCGATCAGTGATCGGTGCTTGCTACACGCGATGGATGTACACACGATACGCGTACACACACACACACACACACACACACACACACTCACACACACACAATTACTCACTCATTCATTCTTACCTTGCAGAGATTCGATGTCTTCATACTGCTGATGAATATTTGCTTCATGACCGTTGATGTCAATGAGACGTTCCCATGACACGCCGAGTAATTCTCAGTCATCGAACGATTAATCGGTAATAATTAACAGCGATAAACCGGTAGATTTGCTTATTAATCTTATCGGTCAAGTGCGTGAGTAAATCCGTGAACGTGTCGATACGTGATACAATTTGTCAAAGAAAAAACTTCTCGCGTATTAGAAGTTTATTCTTTGACAAATTGTATCACGTATCGACACGTTCACGGATTGACTCACGCACTTGACCGATAAGATTAATAAACAAATCTACCGGTTTATCACTGTTAATTACTACCAAATAATCGTTCGATGACTGAGAATTACTCGAAGAAAGAAACACATTACGCACAATCACATCACAGTAAAAGGAAAACTTCTACTTGATTACATCACAGTAATTAAGTAGAAGTTATCCTTTTTTTATTAATTGTCACGTAATCAACACTTTTACGAATTTACTCGCGCACTCGATCATAAACAATTACGGTTAATGCAATTAATTACTACCGATTAATTAATTATTACTTTAAGAAAGATCACTTTAAGAAAAATCACTTTAAGAAAGAAACGCGTTAAATACTTGACTGCACAGCGCACGTTAACACGATGCTCGATGCGGAGCACTTCTCGACGACGACAACAAACAGTCAACAGGTTATGTTGGTACTAGCGCTGCCGAACGTAAACATGTGACATTATGGAGGATTCACACTGCGTTCGATTGCGTCTCCATCACGCGTGATTGGCACGAGACACATGTCTTGTGATTAGCTGAAACCTCCGCGGTACTTACGAAAACGTGTAGTATTACTGCGAACACAAGATGTTCCACGTAGAAATGTGTTGGTCGCTCTGAAAAGAGCGAATTTATCTTTGGTCGCTCTGAGAAGAGCGGATTGGTTTGAAATTGAAAAAATTTTATAACAGGTGCTCAAAATGACCACCATCCATTCTAACGCAAGCTCTCATGCGTTTTAATAAATTTCTTTCGACGTTCTCCATCATTTCTTCGTCGATGGCCCAAATAGCATGTCGCAATCTTGTATCTAAATCATCGACATCCTGGGGAAGCGTTTTATAAACTTTTTCCTTACAATATCCCCATAAAAAGAAATCTAAAGGATTGAGATCCGGAGATCTTGCGGGCCAACGTATCGGACCGTACCGACCCATCCAGCGTCCAGGAAAGTGCTCGTTCAAGTAATTGGTAACAATTCTGGCGTTGTGTGGCCCAGCACCGTCTTGTTGAAACACAATCTTGTTTCTCTCCAATAATGGAACTTCTTCTAAGAAATCTGGTAGATTATCTCTTAAAAGTTCCACGTATGTTTGGCCAGTTAAAATATCCGGAAGAACAATCGGACCAAGTATTTGAGTTCCCATTATTCCAGCCCACAGATTTATCTTCCAGCGAGTTTGGAAGCTTCTGGGTCGCGTAACTGCGGGATTTTCATCGCTCCAAAAATGCATATTATGCGAATTAAAATGTCCTTCTCGTGTGAATAATGATTCATCGCTGAATATCACACGAGAAGAGAATCTGGGATCTCGATCTACTTTTCTCAGAAAGTCTTCGCAGAACGTTCTTCTTGCACGATGATCTCCTGCTTCCAAATGTTGCACGCGTGTGTAGTGAAATGCGTGCAACTTTTCTTCTTTGAGTACTCTTTGCACGGTTCCATAGGATAAATTGAGTTCTCGAGCAACCACCCGAATACTCGTTTCAGGATTATGCTCGAAAGCACGTACAACTTGTACCATGTGCCGCAAATTTCTCGCCTCGCGATCTCTCCCAGTTTCGTGCATGTTTGGAAGGACATTGCCAGTCTCGTATAATCTTTGAGCTGCTCGAAGTATGACGGGAGCCGACGGATGTCTTTCTCGATTTGGATACAATTCGGCGTACCGTCTTGCAGCTACGTAATACTGTCCGTGACACTCGCCAAGTGCCATCAGCATGTCGTAATATTCTTCGTTTGTGTATCGTACTGCCATATCGTCCTCTTAACGCTTCTAATAATCGAGGGATTATTGATTCCAGTGTCGATCGCTCTATCCTATTTATACGATCTTCGCGGGGGTCGATATCCCCTCCCCGCGACCCGCGACGAATAGCGAGTTTCGCGGGTCGCGCGATGCGCGTCGCGTGGGCGTCGCGTGGACCCACGCGACTCGCGAAACTCGCTATTCGTCGCGGGTCGCGGGGAGGGGATATCGACCCCCGCGAAGATCGTATAAATAGGATAGAGCGATCGACACTGGAATCAATAATCCCTCGATTATTAGAAGCGTTAAGAGGACGATATGGCAGTACGATACACAAACGAAGAATATTACGACATGCTGATGGCACTTGGCGAGTGTCACGGACAGTATTACGTAGCTGCAAGACGGTACGCCGAATTGTATCCAAATCGAGAAAGACATCCGTCGGCTCCCGTCATACTTCGAGCAGCTCAAAGATTATACGAGACTGGCAATGTCCTTCCAAACATGCACGAAACTGGGAGAGATCGCGAGGCGAGAAATTTGCGGCACATGGTACAAGTTGTACGTGCTTTCGAGCATAATCCTGAAACGAGTATTCGGGTGGTTGCTCGAGAACTCAATTTATCCTATGGAACCGTGCAAAGAGTACTCAAAGAAGAAAAGTTGCACGCATTTCACTACACACGCGTGCAACATTTGGAAGCAGGAGATCATCGTGCAAGAAGAACGTTCTGCGAAGACTTTCTGAGAAAAGTAGATCGAGATCCCAGATTCTCTTCTCGTGTGATATTCAGCGATGAATCATTATTCACACGAGAAGGACATTTTAATTCGCATAATATGCATTTTTGGAGCGATGAAAATCCCGCAGTTACGCGACCCAGAAGCTTCCAAACTCGCTGGAAGATAAATCTGTGGGCTGGAATAATGGGAACTCAAATACTTGGTCCGATTGTTCTTCCGGATATTTTAACTGGCCAAACATACGTGGAACTTTTAAGAGATAATCTACCAGATTTCTTAGAAGAAGTTCCATTATTGGAGAGAAACAAGATTGTGTTTCAACAAGACGGTGCTGGGCCACACAACGCCAGAATTGTTACCAATTACTTGAACGAGCACTTTCCTGGACGCTGGATGGGTCGGTACGGTCCGATACGTTGGCCCGCAAGATCTCCGGATCTCAATCCTTTAGATTTCTTTTTATGGGGATATTGTAAGGAAAAAGTTTATAAAACGCTTCCCCAGGATGTCGATGATTTAGATACAAGATTGCGACATGCTATTTGGGCCATCGACGAAGAAATGATGGAGAACGTCGAAAGAAATTTATTAAAACGCATGAGAGCTTGCGTTAGAATGGATGGTGGTCATTTTGAGCACCTGTTATAAAATTTTTTCAATTTCAAACCAATCCGCTCTTCTCAGAGCGACCAAAGATAAATTCGCTCTTTTCAGAGCGACCAACACATTTCTACGTGGAACATCTTGTGTTCGCAGTAATACTACACGTTTTCGTAAGTACCGCGGAGGTTTCAGCTAATCACAAGACATGTGTCTCGTGCCAATCACGCGTGATGGAGACGCAATCGAACGCAGTGTGAATCCTCCATAATGTCACATGTTTACGTTCGGCAGCGCTAGTACCAACATAACCTGTTGACTGTTTGTTGTCGTCGTCGAGAAGTGCTCCGCATCGAGCATCGTGTTAACGTGCGCTGTGCAGTCAAGTATTTAACGCGTTTCTTTCTTAAAGTGATTTTTCTTAAAGTGATCTTTCTTAAAGTAATAATTAATTAATCGGTAGTAATTAATTGCATTAACCGTAATTGTTTATGATCGAGTGCGCGAGTAAATTCGTAAAAGTGTTGATTACGTGACAATTAATAAAAAAAGGATAACTTCTACTTAATTACTGTGATGTAATCAAGTAGAAGTTTTCCTTTTACTGTGATGTGATTGTGCGTAATGTGTTTCTTTCTTCGAGTAATTCTCAGTCATCGAACGATTATTTGGTAGTAATTAACAGTGATAAACCGGTAGATTTGTTTATTAATCTTATCGGTCAAGTGCGTGAGTCAATCCGTGAACGTGTCGATACGTGATACAATTTGTCAAAGAATAAACTTCTAATACGCGAGAAGTTTTTTCTTTGACAAATTGTATCACGTATCGACACGTTCACGGATTTACTCACGCACTTGACCGATAAGATTAATAAGCAAATCTACCGGTTTATCGCTGTTAATTATTACCGATTAATCGTTCGATGACTGAGAATTACTCGGCGTGTCATGGGAACGTCTCATTGACATCAACGGTCATGAAGCAAATATTCATCAGCAGTATGAAGACATCGAATCTCTGCAAGGTAAGAATGAATGAGTGAGTAATTGTGTGTGTGTGAGTGTGTGTGTGTGTGTGTGTGTGTGTGTACGCGTATCGTGTGTACATCCATCGCGTGTAGCAAGCACCGATCACTGATCGCAGCGAGCACCCCACATAATCACCCGCGTCGGACGGTGAGTCGCGCCGCCCCTGCCTACCTTCCGTACTCGTTCCGTAATTCGCTGAATATTTCTCGTAATAACTCAAAAACTAAGCTTCGGATAAAGTTTTGGTAAAGGAAAAATCGTCTCAAAATTAAGTCAGGAATACGACATTTTAAGGACAAACGATAGTTTCGGATCACCCTGTATATCATCATTAAAGGAAGGTTGGTATTGAAATTGGCGAAGATCGTTGAAGGGGTAACCGATTTACTTTGGCGAGAATCGGGAAAGGGGTTACCGATTTTTGCAAGAAAAATATACTTAACACTAATAACAACTTATTTATTACTCTACGATTACACAGGCACACAAAATAAAAAAAGTGGTCTGTACTTTTGACCAGACCCACCTATCTTTATGTATTTTGACGCGCTGAATCCGAATCTGAAGTCCTTTTAGCCCAAACACCCTCAAAATTTCGAGTAAATCGCAAAAAATAGCTAAAAATAGCCAAAAATCACGTTAACCAGTGCGAGAAAATTCGGAAAAATTTTTTCTGACCCATATCAAGTGTGTTTCTTTTGTATTTTAATGCGCTGATTCCGAATCTGAAGTCTGTTGAGCTCCATTACTAAAAAATTTGGCAAAATCACAAATAAAAAAAAATTGAAATTCGTGAATAGTAAAAAATCCATTAAGGAAATGTCATGGATATGAATTACTTCAAAACAAATTGTACGGAATCAGGTTTACTTTGATGTTCTTCTTATACTGTTCTTCTATTGTAACGAACTCTTTTCTCTTCGAATGACCTATGCAGTGGGTTTCTCTTTCTCTTCTTCCCATTCTGATTCGTTTCTCTCTTTAGTGTCCAACAGTAATCTGCCATCATGTTGATATCCCATCTTCCTTGGTATCGAAATTGAGTGAGTCTCGATTGCGCACATTACAAATCAGACACGACAATATTTCCCGATCGGACACATTCCCGATCGGACACGGTAACGATCGGACACGGTGCCGATCGGACACGGTGTCGATCGGACACGGTGCCGATTGGACACGGTGTCGATCGGACACGGTGCCGATCGGACACGGTGCCGATCGGACACAGTTACTATCGGACACATTTAGTTGCATTCGGACACGGTGTCGATTGCACACGGTGCCGATCGGACACGGTAACGATTGCACACGGTGCCGATTGCACACGGTAACAATTGCACACGGTGTCGATTGCACACGGTGCCGATCGGACACGGTAACGATTGCACACGGTACGATTGCACACGGTAACGTTGCACACGGTGTCGATCGGACACGGTAACGATTGCACACGGTGTCGATCGGACACGGTAACGATTGCACACGGTACGATTGCACACGGTAACGATTGCACACGGTAACGATTGCACCTACGATTGCACACGGTAACGATTGCACACGGTAACGATCGGACACGGTGTCGATCGGACACGGTGACGATTGCACACGGTAACGATTGCACACGGTAACGATTGCACACGGTAACGATTGCACACGGTAACGATTGCACACGGTGTACGATTCGGACACGGTACGATTGCACACGGTAACGATTGCACACGGTAACGATTGCACACGGTAACGATTGCACACGGTGTCGATCGGACACGGTAACGATTGCACACGGTAACGATTGCACACGGTAACGATTGCACACGGTGTCGATCGGACACGGTAACGATTGCACACGGTAACGATTGCACACGGTGTCGATCGGACACGGTAACGATTGCACACGGTAACGATTGCACACGGTGTCGATCGGACACGGTAACGATTGCACACGGTAACGATTGCACACGGTGTCGATCGGACACGGTGTCGATTGCACACGGTAACGATTGCACACGGTGTCGATCGGACACGGTAACGATCGGACACGGTCCCGTTTGGAAATAAAATACGAAAGTTTATATATATATGTTTGAGATTGTAAAACAATAAGAAACTAAAAAACTGTAGCATTACGCGAGGTTAAAAAATCTGTGATCGTATTATGTATTTATATTAATTATTTACAGATAGCACATTAAGCGGTAGGCAGGTTAAAAATCTATATAAGGATACGTATTATACTCTAATGTCGTATACTTCAAGTATGAAGTCGATTGACATATTTCCTAACCTCAAGCCGTCCTCTCATTAGAGTGCTTCATTATATTGCTTTTACAGTCTCGAACAGTACATAAAATTTCGAAATATTTGTTCTCTTTTAGACTAAGTGACGTTAAGTGAGTATACTTTTGTCAAATAAAAAATAACTTGTTTATCTTAATAATTTGAAGTTAATTCTTCCTCTTTATACATAATAAGATACACTAGTGTTACTTATTAATAATGTGAGATTGCAGTTTACTGATTTACAGCAATGTTTTAGCAATGATTTAATAGAGATTTAGCTCCTTTTTCTTTCAGTGTAGCGCAATAAATAATTATTTTACTGTCAGAAATGACGTATCTCTGTATCTACGTAATTTACAGGAGCACTGTAAAGGCATGCATTTACAGTGAGAACTCCAATTTCAAATCTGAACATTATTTGCTGTTTGCTAACCTTTAATGTGTTATGTTTAGCAGCTGGTAAAGGTACATACTATTGTTGACATTTCTATTAAAATTACTTGTGTACGAAACTCTAATTTATAATGTTTTTAATTTAGATTATTAAGTATCACTTTCCTTCAACTTGATAGGAGCTGGGGATGAGATATTCTATGCATCTATAGTAATTACATAAGCCTGGAATATCCTCAGATATTAAAGAAAAAATCCATTTACAAACCATAAGATTCCGTTAAGCGAGAGTTGATTATTATTGTCTCCGTTTTCAGAATCTTGTGAAATGTTATGGAATCATCTACTGTGATTAACTTGGTTGCTGTGTTTATCATGGAAGGATCAATGTGCTTCTAATCTTTACACATGTTTGCAGAATGTATAAAGCGTTTATATTTTTAGGCAGGTAAAACCTGTGTATACTTTATTAATCATCTTTAACGAATTATCCACAGAATGCAGCGTAATATATTATCTATGCCGTGGTATTTAAATAATGTATGTGTCGTGCATGTATGAGCATATTCTCACAAATACATATAAATTGGTAAGTAAAATTTGGTAAAATTAAGCTTATAGTTATAGTTGTAATATATATATAAATCCCGTAATATGTATATCAGTACAAAATTACCTTTTTCAAAAAAGGTAAAAAAAAGTGCCAAGTACACGCAATGTATTTTGTAAATTCAATCGAAAAATTATCTCACAAAATTGTCTCACAAAAATTGTCTCACAAAATTGTCTCACAAAAATTGTCTCACAAAATTATTAAATTACAAAATTGTTATTTTATTCAATCCAAGTGATATCTACCTCGAAAAAACCTAAATAACAAGTGGTATCTATTTAAAAAAAAATACGTGAAATCATTTAATACTGCGCCAATTACAAAGAAAGAATATATATATATATATATATATATATATATATACCTTAACAAAATTATTATTATATCACGAAATTGCGTTACCAAACTCAATCCAAGTGATATATACCTTAACAAAATTATATCACAAAATTGTTTTACCTAACTCAACCTAAGTAATATGTTATTTCAAAAAAATATATGAAATCTTTAAATTACGCCAACTACAAAGAGAATATATATATTGCTTTGAAAAATAATTGTAGTGCAACTACTCTTAAAAAATAAAACAAAATTGTGTTACCTAACTCAACCCAAGTGGTATGTATCTTTGTATTCCTGAGGATCTTTCTATCAACCCAAGTGGTAGTAGTTTTAATTCTCCTTGATAAAATTATAATATTACAAAGAATCATTTAATCATTTTAATCACAAAGAATTAAAGAGGTAACATTATAAAATAAAAATATTTAATTAAAATAAAATAAATAAATTTTTCTTGTAAAAAACTTGGCGCTGCTTTTTTAAGATTAATCTAGACAAACTTGCATAGGTGCATAAGCATATGCATAAAGAGATGGATTGGTCTATTTCCTTTTGCACATATATATGAACCAATCAATTTCTTACGCTTATGTTTATGCGCGATGCAAATTTGTCTGGATAGACTTTAAAAAAGCAGCGCCAAGTTTTTTACAAGAAAAATTTATTTATTTTATTTTAATTAAATATTTTTATTTTATAATGTTACCTCTTTAATTCTTTGTGATTAAAATGATTAAATGATTCTTTGTAATATTATAATTTTATCAAGGAGAATTAAAACTACTACCACTTGGGTTGATAGAAAGATCCTCAGGAATACAAAGATACATACCACTTGGGTTGAGTTAGGTAACACAATTTTGTTTTATTTTTTAAGAGTAGTTGCACTACAATTATTTTTCAAAGCAATATATATATTCTCTTTGTAGTTGGCGTAATTTAAAGATTTCATATATTTTTTTGAAATAACATATCACTTAGGTTGAGTTAGGTAAAACAATTTTGTGATATAATTTTGTTAAGGTATATATCACTTGGATTGAGTTTGGTAACGCAATTTCGTGATATAATAATAATTTTGTTAAGGTATATATATATATATATATTCTCTCTTTGTAATTGGCGCAGTATTAAATGATTTCACGTATTTTTTTTTTAATAGATATTACTTGTTATTTAGGTTTTTTCGAGGTAGATATCACTTGGATTGAATAAAATAACAATTTTGTAATTTAATAATTTTGTGAGACAATTTTTGTGAGACAATTTTGTGAGACAATTTTTGTGAGACAATTTTGTGAGATAATTTTTCGATTGAATTTACAAAATACATTGCGTGTACTTGGCACTTTTTTTTACCTTTTTTGAAAAAGGTAATTTTGTACTGATATCACCTATTTTGTAGTGTTAAGCAAGGATCTGCAAAACATTTTTATTTTTTATTTTTTAATTATTCACAAAATTAGCAATAACAACAAATACATAAAAATTAATAATATTTAAGTAAAAGTAAATTATACATTTCTCACAAAAATTGAAGGAACACTAAATTTATCTTAAAAAATAGGCAAAACTCGAGCAGCGGTAACTTTGTTAAAAATGAATAAAATTTAAATTTCAAGCTTAAAACCTCTACTTTCGAAAGGTTACTATTATTCGTCCAATTTCTATTATGTCTAGACATAATTTTAATTCAGCGGATTTTTATTATGTCATGACATAATTTTAATTTTGCCGCTAGGGAATTTTTAAGTCGATTCTTATGAATCAAGCTTGAATTTGATGTCTAGGTGTCCCAGGTTGCCGATAACGAGGTCCACATAGTGCGCTCCATAATTTTCGGTGTCCAGGTGTATTAATACCTTGAATTCGATGTCCACGTGTTTCAGGTTGCCGATGACGGGTTCCAGATAGTGCGCTCCATAGTTTTCGGTGTCCAGGTGTAATAATACGTTGAATTCGATGTCTAGGTGCCCCACGTTGCCGATGACGAGGTCCACATAGTGCGCTCCGTAGTTTTCGGTGTCTACGTGTATTAATACCTTGAATTCGATATCTACGTGTCCTACATTCAGATTTAAAGTTATTAATACACCGAGACACCAAAAACTACAAAGCGCACTATGTGAACCTCGTCATCGGCAACCTGAGACACGTAGACATCAAATTCGAGGTATTATTACACCTAGACACCGAAAACTACGGAGCGCGCTATCTGGACCTCGTCATCAGCAACCTGGGACACCTAGACATCAATTTCAAGGTATTAATACACATAGACACCGAAAACTACGGAGCGCACTATGTGGACCTCGTCATCGGCAACCTGGGACACCTAGACATCGAATTCAAGGTATTAATACACGTAGACCCCGAAAACTACGGAGCGCACTATCTGGATCCCGTCATCGGCAACCTGGGACACGTGGACATCGAATTCAAGGTATTAATACACGTAGACACCGAAAACTACGGAGCGCACTATGTGGACCTCGTCATCGGCAACCTGGAACACCTAGACATCGCATTCAACGTATTATTACACCTGGACACCGAAAACTACGAAGCGCACTATGTGGACCTCGTCATCGGCAACCTGGGATACCTAGACATCGAATTCAACGTACGATTACACCTGGACACCGAAAACTATGAAGCGCACTATCTGGATCCCGTCATCGGCAACCTGGGACACGTGGACATCGAATTCAAGGTATTAATACACGTAGACACCGAAAACTACGGAGCGCACTATGTGGACCTCGTCATCGGCAACCTGGAACACCTAGACATCGAATTCAACGTACGATTACACCTGGACACCGAAAACTATGAAACGCACTATCTGGATCCCGCAATCGGCAACCTGGGACACGTGGACATCAAATTCAAAGTATTAATACACGTAAACACCGAATACTACGGAGCGCACTATGTGGACCTCGTCATCGGCAACCTGGGACACGTAGACATCGAATTCAACGTATTATTACACCTGGACACCGAAAACTATGAAGCGCACTATCTGGACCTCGTCATCGGCAACCTGGGATACCTAGACATCGAATTCAACGTACGATTACACCTGGACACCGAAAACTATGAAGCGCACTATCTGGATCCCGTCATCGGCAACCTGGGACACGTGGATATCGAATTCAAGGTATTAATACACGTAGACACCGAAAACTACGGAGCGCATACTATGTGGAACTCGTCATCGGCAACCTGGAACACCTAGACATCGAATTCAACGTACGATTACACCTGGACACCGAAAACTATGAAACGCACTATCTGGATCCCGCAATCGGCAACCTGGGACACGTGGACATCAAATTCAAAGTATTAATACACGTAAACACCGAATACTACGGAGCGCACTATGTGGACCTCGTCATCGGCAACCTGGGACACGTAGACATCGAATTCAACGTATTATTACACCTGGACACCGAAAACTATGAAGCGCACTATCTGGACCTCGTCATCGGCAACCTAGGATACCTAGACATCGAATTCAAGCTTGATTCATAAGAATCGACTTAAAAATTCCCTAGCGGCACTTTCTGCCAAGCGTAGGGTTCCTTCTTTTCCGGCAGCGGTGGTAATACGATGTAAGGATACGAAATCTCTCCAGATAAACATGAAGCAATTGACTAAATATGTATTATATATGTACCTAATTTACCTAAATAGAAATCTTCCTCCTGACCGATAAGTCTATCGACCTAATTTAATTTACCTACTAGATCGATCGAAATACGCGCGCGATATCGAAACTGGCGATACCTGCGCCGCCAGCGTCGAAAAAGTGAAAGTGACGCGACTCCAGCCAATGAAATGATGGCATGGCATGATGAGAAACGGTCGACGTATCTGAACGACGTATCTTAAAAATAAATTTTCACATTTGGACTTTGCGTCGCAATATCTCCGCTCGTAGGGCACGTAGCGGAATATTATGAGAGAAACCCCCCCCTTTTCGACCCCAAACTATCGATCAAGCCTACTTAGAACTTGATCCGTTCACTCGTTATCGAGATCTCAACATCTCGGGTACTCGCAACCCGTCGCGTCGCGTAAAAGAGTCACGGTCGGTCTCGCTCCGCGTGTACTTGGCACGAGACACTACCGTGTCTCTTGATATATTTACATTTTCGACCTATTGTTTGAGTGTAAGGGCTCGGACACACACTTCTGCACAACGTATAATGCGTAAGCATAAGAAAATTGATTGGTCTATTTCCTTATGCACATGTGTATGGACCAATCAATTTTTTTATGCTTACGCATTATGCGTTGTGCAGAAGTGTGTGCTCCCCGTTTTAAGAGCTTTCGCACATGAATAGCCATAGCCATACATGTAAAACGTAAACATAAGCTGAAGAACCAATTAGTATATTGCTTTAGCTTTATGTATTCTAGAAAATGATTGAAATGATGATACAGTTGGCCGTAAGCAGAAGGAAGTAGAATTTCAATTCTGTATCGTCTTGTAGAATACATAAAGCTAAAGCAATATTTTGATTGGATTTCAGCTTACGTTTACGTTTTATGTTTATGGTTATGGCAATTTGTGTGTAGAAGCCTTTAAAGCCTTGTGCCACGATGCTAGAAATCGCTCCAAGATCATGGACGGAGAAAGAATTAACCAAAGCATTGGTCAATTGCCGAATTGTTTAAATGTGATTGATCAATTTTTTCTCCGTCCGAGATCTTGGAGCAACTTCTAGTATTGTGGATACAAGGCTTTATCAGCCGTGATCAGACTACGGATTGGGATTGAGATTGGATTGAAATTTAATCAATCAGAATAAAGAAAACTAACTTCAAGTTAAATTTTTATATTAATCGCGACACCGAAAAGCGGATTGACGTTTACAAAAACATAACCTTTCACATTCCATTGGAAGAAAAATGGCGGACGAGTATACCTACTTTTTTAGAGATCTAATTCAACTATGAATACCGGCCTATTAGGGCCTGTCCTTTTCAGCTGAATTTGTGAACGGTTTATCTTTCATCTTTTTCTTTTCACGTTGGAGAGAAAAAGAGAAAAGATGAACCGTGCAAAAAGTTCAGCTGAAAAGAACAGGCCTTAGGTCTGCTTTCTATGTTGAACTAGTGCAGCCATGCAGTATATATACTACATCTATAGATTGACATGACATATTTCCTAACCTCACGCTGTCAGATTTCAGTGCTTTAACATTACTTCTGTCTCCAAACACATAAAATATTTTAATGTTTTTTGTCTTTCACATAAAGTTGTGTTGAATGAGCATACTTTCGTCCAGATATGAGGTCAGTTGCTTATCTTAATAATTAAAAGTACATTCTTCCTCTTTATACGTAATAAGTTACATTACAGTTGCTTATTGCATTTAAATATTTGTTAATAATCTGAGATTGCAGTTTACTGATTTATAGCAATGTGTTAGCAATGATTTAATAGTTAATTAGCTTCCTTTTCTTTCAGTGGCACAACAGATCATTATTTTACTGAGAAATGACGTATCTCTGTATCTACGCAATACACAGGAGTACCGTAAAAGCATGCATTTACAGTGTGGACTCTAATTTTAAATTTGAACATTATTTGCTGTTTGCTAACCTTTAATGAG
The DNA here is from genome assembly GCF_030848795.1 of Temnothorax nylanderi. Taxonomy (NCBI): domain Eukaryota; kingdom Metazoa; phylum Arthropoda; class Insecta; order Hymenoptera; family Formicidae; genus Temnothorax; species Temnothorax nylanderi. The sequence goes on from NW_027250102.1 coordinate 31,406, forward strand.
ATATGTTTAGTAGCTGGCAATGGTACGATATTGCTGACAACATTTCTACTAAAATTACTTGTATACAAAATTTATGTTTTTAATTTAGATTATTAATTATCAATTTTCTTCAACTTTTATAGGAGCTGGGGAGAGATGTTCTGTGCATCTATAGTAATTACACAGCAGGCCTTGGATGTCTAGATATTAAACAAAAATCCATTTACAAACCATGAGATTCTGTTAAGCGAGAGTTCATTATTATTGTCTCCGCTTTCAGAATCTTGTGAAATGTTATGGAATCATCCACTATCACTAATTTAGTTGCTGTATCTATCGAAGGATCAATGCACTTCTAGTGTCACATGTTTGCAGAATACATATCATTTATATTATTTGCCAGGTAATATCTGTGTATGTATCTGTACACTTTAAAATAATCTTTAATATGATCTTAATGATTTATCTACAGAATGCAGCATATAAATTATCTGTATCACGGTATTTAAATAATGTATGTGTCATGTCTGTTACCAGCGTATTCTCACAAATATATAAATTGGTAAGTAAAATTTGATAAAATTAAGCTTCTAGTCATAGTTGTGACACATATATTATACATAATAATATTGCTTTCCAATTGCCATATGTTAAAATATGTATTTCACTTTGATTTGTATATGTTACCTATAGTAATATAACATAAAAGCCAATCTACAAATATTCCTTCAGGATAGAGAACTAGTTTTCTAAAACCTCCATAGGCTACACGGAAATATGTTGATACTTCCATAACATTCCACAAATATTAAATGCTATTCTGCAAATGTTCTTTCAGGGTAAAGGACTGGTTTTTTAAAACTTTCAAACGCTACATGGATGTATGTTGATACTCCCATAATGTTCCACAGGACTCTAATAGAGGATACATGATCATGAATTGTGTAAAAAATTCTCGTGCATTCTATGTATATATATATTTTATATATACAGCAAATAATCTTGAGATTAAAAACACGACATCTTACACTGTAAGTGTATCTCTTTTATAACTGATGGATAACCTTCTATTAATAAGACGTATTTGGATGCAGCACATAACACATATTCAAAATAGTAATGTATGTAATTATTTATTAATGGAATTTAAAAGGTCAAGAGTTCGTAAGCAGATAAAAATTATATCTTATTAAACTTTTTAAATAAATTATTTGTGCCATGCAGGTAATACAGTATTCAGGATTTTAGTATTAATGCTAAAATACTATTTTCTAGTACATACATTAATTGAACAGCAATATAAACATTTAATCAATCTAACATGCAAGTTGACAGTACAGAATCATTGTTTCTTCAATAAACACATCAATTTTACTAATAAGAGTTGATGATACTATTCTATAAAGTTCAACATTATGGTCTCTACTATTGAATCATGTGATATATGACAATATCATCATCACTCTATTAAATTTCCGTGTTTATTCAAGAAGCAATAATTCTGTGCTGTCAATGTGTATAATAAAAGATTGGTTAAATGTTTATGTTGCTATTCAGTCCATATATGTATCAGAAAATAGTATATTAATACATATAAATACCCAAAATATTATAGGTATACTGCATTATATGCGTCACAAATATTTTACTTAAAAAGTCTAATAATATACAGTTCCTATCTGCAATACCATATTTACGAATGCATTTATATGTATAATAAAACAAACTATGGATTTTTTGGCCCTTTAAATTCACTTTATATGTAATTAGGTACATCACAATTTTGACTAAGTGTTATTTAGTGTATCTAAATATTTATTAATATAACATTATGTATCGGTGCTTTAAGAGATGCGTTTAGAACACTGCTTTTTAATTTCAAAATTATTTGCTATTTACTGGATTTTAATAAGATATTGTACAATTTTAACGTAATGTTTTGAATTAAGATTGTTAAATATTTATTTTATACTTGAAAAGGCTGAAAAAATATCCTATGCGTCCGTAGTAACTTGTAGGGTAAGCTATCAAATGTTTTTAGGTATCAAAAGAAAATTCACTTACAATGTCCGAGAGTCCATTAAGCGGGAGTTTATGATTATATCCTTTACTAGAATCTTGTGCAACGTTATATACAGAAGTATCAACATTTATGTATCATACATCCTTGTAGCCATTGGAGTTTTTGGGAAAGCAAACCTTTATCTTGAAAGAATTTTTGTAGAATGGCATTTATGTTTGATCATAAGATAGTGTATATATACGAGTCGAAGTAAAATGTCGGAAAGCAATATTATATATATATATATATATATATATATATATTATATATTACAACTATAATTATAAGCTTAATTTTACCAAATTTTACTTACCAATTTATATGTATTTGTGAGAATATGCTCATAACATGCACGACACGTACATTATTTAAATACCACGGCTTAGATAATATATTACGCTGCATTCTGTGGATAATTCGTTAAAGATGATTAATAAAGTATACACAGGTTTTACCTGCCTAAAAATATAAACGCTTTATACATTCTGCAAACATGTGTAAAGATTAGAAGCACATTGATCCTTCCATGATAAACACAGCAACCAAGTTAATCACAGTAGATGATTCCACAACATTTCACAAGATTCTGAAAACGGAGACAATAATAATCAACTCTCGCTTAACGGAATCTTATGGTTTGTAAATGGATTTTTTCTTTAATATCTGAGGATATTCCAGGCTTATGTAATTACTATAGATGCATAGAATATCTCATCCCCAGCTTCTATCAAGTTGAAGGAAAGTGATACTTAATAATCTAAATTAAAAACATTATAAATTAGAGTTTCGTACACAAGTAATTTTAATAGAAATGTCAACAATAGTATGTACCTTTACCAGCTGCTAAACATAACACATTAAAGGTTAGCAAACAGCAAATAATGTTCAGATTTGAAATTGGAGTCCTCACTGTAAATGCATGCCTTTACAGTGCTCCTGTAAATTACGTAGATACAGAGATACGTCATTTCTGACAGTAAAATAATTATTTATTGCGCTACACTGAAAGAAAAAGGAGCTAAATCTCTATTAAATCATTGCTAAAACATTGCTGTAAATCAGTAAACTGCAATCTCACATTATTAATAAGTAACACTAGTGTATCTTATTATGTATAAAGAGGAAGAATTAACTTCAAATTATTAAGATAAACAAGTTATTTTTTATTTGACAAAAGTATACTCACTTAACGCCACTTAGTCTAAAAAAGAACAAATATTTCGAAATTTTATGTAGGGGAGACCGGGGCTAAAAGGTCAACGGGGTTGAAGTGTCAAATCAAATATCTCGGAACCTGTATATTGTGCGAACTCGCTATTAACATTGTAAACGCTGCTTATGGTACCCATGTGACCAACGGAGTTTCGGCAGGTTACCTGCCGTGTTATGATTTTTACGAGGGCAAACGTGTTTTCGGAAGGTGAAAGTGAAATTTTCTGCGCGTGGAAATATTGTAATATCTGCAATAATATTTGCTCTCCAAATCTCGCGGTACGTGATTATAAAGAGTAATGCATGCTGAACACGAATCCAGTGTAGTTTTTTCATTATCGTTGATGTCTAATATTTCGTGGGCGATCAAACCTGAAACTTGTGTTTGGGGCTAATCAGTCAGTAAGCACCCGGGGCTGGTCAGTCACTGTGGCGCGCCGGGCGCACGACTTCAGCTCACGGCGAATTCGCCAATTTCAGGTTAGGTTTCCCTTGAGCGTGATTCTGTCTTCCCTTGCACGTGCGTCAGTTTGTATAGGAGGGAAATAGTACGCACGTATCGTCGCAAAACGGGTGTTTTGGCCGACCGAAAAGATGGCGGACCGTTGTTTTTGAGATCGCTCGCGCTCACGGCACGTCGGCGAGGTACGGCGAGGCACGGCACGGCTCTGAGATCCCGCGATTTCCGCGCGAGAGTTGACATGCCGCGCGCGCGGTAGATCGTCGTTGTTGGTCGTTGTGTCAGTGACAGTCGCGCGTGCGACCGCATCGTCCAGCGTTCGCCGCATCGTCTCGGCGTCATTGTCGCCGGCGTTGTAGTGGTGGTGGTGTCGGTGGTGGTCATCGTCGTCGTCGTCGTCGTCGTCGTGGTGGTCATCGTCGTCGTCGTCGTCGTGGTGGTCATCGTCGTCGTCGTCGTCGTCGTCGTCGTCATCGTCGTCGTCGTGGTGGTCGTGGCCGTCGTCGTCGTGGTGGTCGTGGCCGTCGTCGTCGTCGTCGTCGTCGTCGTCGTCGGCGCGTCGAGGAATCGGCGCGAGGACGCCGTCGAGTCGGTAAAATGGTCGCGCTCCACCGCGAGCTTTTCTAACCCCCCTGTCGCTATTTATCGCTCCCCCGCGAGAAACGCGGCTTGGTTAGGTTGCTCGAGGGTCCGCGCTGATCCTATGGCACCGGAACTCCGTCACGCGTGTTCCCCGTGGTTGCCCGCGTTGACAATATGACGTGCCGTTGGGGAGTTTACGATTTGGTTAACCTCTGTATTCACGTGCCTAAATTGTTTTATGGAATAGGTCTAGGTAAAACAATTATTTTTTAATGTTTCGCATAAAAATTTTAAATAAATTTTTATATTTTTCTCTTAAAAAACAATTATTAAAATGTATCCTATCATTTTTCAGGATTAGCTGTACGTATATGTATTGAAAATGCAGTGTGACTGATCAGCCCTGGGGGGGTGACGCTTAAACCCCGGCATTTTTGAGATTTCAATTTTTGCACCGTTGTCGTTTTTGCTCTATACCGGTTAAACAAAGCGACGTAGATAAAAATTTCCTTAATAAATTTTGTAGCTAAAGGTTCACTCTTTACAGTGGTATACCACATTTAACTTCAATTATTTATTTTGTTGTTAAAAATCGGCTCCGAAAAAAAACTGACCTTTTAGCCCCGGTCTCCCCTACTGTTCGAGACTGTAAAAGCAATATAATGAAGCACTCTAATGAGAGGACGGCTTGAGGTTAGGAAATATGTCAATCGACTTCATACTTGAAGTATACGACATTAGAGTATAATACGTATCCTTATATAGATTTTTAACCTGCCTACCGCTTAATGTGCTATCTGTAAATAATTAATATAAATACATAATACGATCACAGATTTTTTAACCTTGCGTAATGCTACAGTTTTTTAGTTTATTATTGTTTTACAATCTCAAACATATATATATAAACTTTCGTATTTTATTTTCAAACGGGACCGTGTCCGATCGTTACCGTGTCCGATCGACACCGTGTGCAATCGTTACCGTGTGCAATCGACACCGTGTCCGATCGACACCGTGTGCAATCGTTACCGTGTGCAATCGTTACCGTGTCCGATCGACACCGTGTGCAATCGTTACCGTGTGCAATTGTTACCGTGTCCGATCGACACCGTGTGCAATCGTTACCGTGTGCAATCGTTACCGTGTGCAATCGTTACCGTGTGCAATCGTTACCGTGTCCGATCGACACCGTGTGCAATCGTTACCGTGTGCAATCGTTACCGTGTGCAATCGTTACCGTGTCCGATCGACACCGTGTGCAATCGTTACCGTGTGCAATCGTTACCGTGTGCAATCGTTACCGTGTGCAATCGTTACCGTGTGCAATCGTTACCGTGTCCGATCGACACCGTGTGCAATCGTTACCGTGTCCGATCGACACCGTGTGCAATCGTTACCGTGTGCAATCGTTACCGTGTGCAATCGTTACCGTGTGCGATCGTTACCGTGTGCAATCGTTACCGTGTGCAATCGTTACCGTGTGCAATCGACACCGTGTCCGATCGACACCGTGTGCAATCGTTACCGTGTGCAATCGGCACCGTGTGCAATCGTTACCGTGTCCGATCGGCACCGTGTGCAATCGACACCGTGTCCAATCGACACCGTGTGCAATCGTTACCGTGTGCAATCGTTACCGTGTGCAATCGTTACCGTGTGCAATCGTTACCGTGTGCAATCGTTACCGTGTCCGATCGACACCGTGTGCAATCGTTACCGTGTCCGATCGACACCGTGTGCAATCGTTACCGTGTGCAATCGTTACCGTGTGCAATCGTTACCGTGTGCAATCGTTACCGTGTGCAATCGACACCGTGTCCGATTGACACCGTGTGCAATCGTTACCGTGTGCAATCGGCACCGTGTGCAATCGTTACCGTGTCCGATCGGCACCGTGTGCAATCGACACCGTGTCCGATCGACACCGTGTACAATCGTTACCGTGTGCAATCGGCACCGTGTGCAATCGTTACCGTGTCCGATCGGCACCGTGTGCAATCGACACCGTGTCCGAATGCAACTAAATGTGTCCGATCGGCACCGTGTCCGATCAGCACCGTGTCCGATCGGCACCGTGTCCGATCGGCACCGTGTCCGATCGACACCGTGTCCAATCGGCACCGTGTCCGATCGACACCGTGTCCGATCGGCACCGTGTCCGATCGACACCGTGTCCGATCGTTACCGTGTCCGATCGGGAATGTGTCCGATCGGGAAATATTGTCGTGTCCGATTTGTAATGTGCGCAATCGGGACAATCCCTCGAAATTCCATTTCACGTATATCTTGATGGAATCGTTCTCCTTGTTCTTTACTGTAGTCTCCAAGGTTTTCAGGAAAGTAGTTAAGATGAGAATGTAGGAAGTGCAATTTGAGATTCATCAAGCAACCTAACTTTTTAAAATTTTTTAACAACTCTTCAACCAAATTCTGGTAATCCTCACTCTTCTCATTTCCTAAAAAGTTCTGAGATACATTCCTGAAACTTTGCCACGCTGCTTTTTCAGTGTCATTCATCTGTGTAATGAAATTTTCGTCTCGAAAAAGAGTTCGAATTTGAGGACCATCAAAGATACCCTCTTTCAATTTCGCATCACTTATCGCGGGAAACTTCTTTCCTAAGTATTGAAAACAGTCACCATCTTTATTCAAAGCTTTGACAAACTGCTTCATGAGACCAAGCTTGATATGAAGAGGTGGTAGCAGAATTTTCGAAGGATCAATCAATGGTCTGCGTATGATGTTCCTTGATCCTGGATGAAACTCCGTTCTCTTTGGCCATTCTTTCTGAATATAGTGATTTACCCTGTTCCTACTATCCCATAAACACAAGAAGCAGGGATTTTTGTGAACCCTGATTGTTGGCCTAGGATCATAGTTAAAATTTTCAGATCACCGCAAACTTTCCATTGATGTTCCAAATACTTTATTTTCTCCACGTCCACGCCGTCATCTCTGGGTAACGCTAAGAGTAGAATTTCAATTAACACGGTTTTTCTGTTGTTTTTTAACAAATTAGCTACAAATTCGTGATCAGCGACCCAAAAAACCCTCCAGTAAGAGTTTTCAGATCATTTACTGGAATTTTCGTCCGTTTCTCATATTTGCATCCGCCATTTTGAATTTCACAATTTTACGTTCAGATTCGTAATCAGCGACCCCAAAATCCCCCAAATACTGAGTTTCACGTGAATTTAGTTACTTTTCACCGTTTTATCTGCCCATGTTGGATCTGAAATTTTGAATTTATCCCTTTAAGCAGCCATAACTATGACGCCATGTTGAATTGCGCATATATGCCACACGCCTTTCGAAAGCTCTTTTCAAGACGAACATTTTCCGCCCTTAGTCATTAAAATCCGTCCATACCAATTTTGGACAGATGGGGGGTAAAAGTGACGTGGATTGTCCCATATATATCCACGAATATAGAAGACGGGCTAGTTTTTTAAATTTTTATTTTACATATTTTCCAACCTTGACTGCGCGCCGACTAAATTATATATACAGGGTGTCCCTGAATGTTTGGTACTTTTCTCATATTTAGATAGAGCGAGCCAAACTGAGTCGAAAAGTCCTGTACCATTTTGCAATTTTCGCAATAGTTGATGAGTTATTAATGATTAAAAATTGCCGTATTGGCCCGGCCCACCGCCAATCCAAGCGCAGTTCAGGGCAGTTGTTTACTACAAGCGGCACGAGCGGCGCGTAACGCCGGGCCCCCGTCCTGAGCGATGATAGTTTCTCGCCTTTTTTAAATAGAAATAAAATTTTCTAACAACATAGAAAAATTTTTTGTGCGTACGTATGTACATACGTGTGTACATGCATACACAGGAAAATATCAATTGTACTGCTTAAAAAAGCGATTACTCAATTTACTTTTTTTCTTTTAGTAAGTAACGGTTGTCTTTAAGAAAGAATATTTTCTTGATAATAGTCTTAAAATGTACAAATTTTAGAAAGAGTCTTTATCATGTACTCGAAAGAAGAATTTATACTCCTTCAAAGAACATAATAAATTTTATTAAAGAAAAGTCAAAATAATAAATAAAGTAATATGAGGACCCTCGAGATTAAAATAGGAGAAGTCAAGGCTATGAGGGTCAGACGCAGATCACAGTGCGTAATATCAGAAATAACTGATTTATTCGTCGTTTTGATACATTACATCGATCCGTACGTTTCGGCTCAGCTTTGAGCCATCTTCAGCGGTAGTTACAAAAGTTAAGGTAGTTCGATGATGAAGGGCCGAAGTCAAAACAATGTTTATGATTTTTTTATCAAATCATTTATATGATTATAAAAAAATAGGATAATGCATCGCAAAGCTTCGTAACGACGTAAAAAGACCATTAGTAAGTAATTTTTACGTTGTAGAATAATATTTTGCCTGAAATAGATTAAATGAAGTGTGTGTTAACGCGTCGCTTGACTAATTTTTAACTTGTGCCAACTCTTGAGTGCTCTACTTCGGATATTATTTCGATTAAATTATTGGCGATTTACTGAAGTACAGTAATTTCGCATTAATATTTTCGATGGAAAAGTCGATATGATATCACAAGGTGCATGTAATTTTTTACACAAACAATTTTCCGCATGCACGAGATGAGGGCAGCGGCTTGGCAACGCCGCGCAGTTCGTGCGGTTGGTACACTTGGTACTTGTGATATACCTAATCTAAGTGTCAGAGCTCGGCACAAACATTCAAATTTCCAAAATGAACCAACTCAGGATCGGTGGTAAATTTGCTAAATAGCAAGACGTGGAACGAAGGAAGCGAAGTATTGAACACCTGGAAAAAGCTAGAGAAGCAAAAGTACGCAAAATACATCAAGAAGAATTTATGGAATCAATAAACCCTAAATGTGAAGTGCATGGATACAGATTAATAAAAATTGCTGAATTTCCAAGCTAATAAAGTGCGATTCATGTGCCACAATACTCTCCTTTGATTTCGTACAGTCTGAAAAGAGATACGGCTTGGCTTCAGTGTTCGCAATCAAGTGCCACAACTGCTTGTGTATAAAGGAAGTTCACACATCGAGTAGGACAGCAGTAGAAAAAGGAAGATCATTGTACGAAATCAATGCTGCAGTTGCTCTTGGTAAGCTATTACATTTGTAATATAATAGTATTTTTTATGACTTTTTATCCTTAAAGCTTGTTGTAAGCTAAAATTGCTTACAGAGCAAGTTTCTCATCTTGTCGTAAGCTTAGCAGGCTTTCAAAACAGATTCATACTGTGTCTCCAGCTACGTTAGATTTTATAGAATATTTCATGCTTCGCCAGAACCTACGCTGGCTTTCAAAGAATATTTTTTGCTTTGTTACAAGCTATGCTAGTTTTCAGAACAAGTTTCATAATAATACGTAATCTTAATGGACATTAAATATTTAAATGTTCATCGTTTAATACCATTTTTTTATTTTCCAAGGTTGCATAGATTCCGTGTTGGACACGAGCAATTGACAACACTACTCACAGCAATGGATGTTCCACCGATAACCCACCAAGTGCTAAAGAAATGCGAAGAACAATTTGGAGAAGCATTTATTAGAGTTGCGGATAGATCCTGCTGGAGTGCTATCATAGAAGAAAAGGCTCTTACCCTTGCTGATGAATGTCCCTCGACGCAGTGAGTTTTATATAACAATATTTTGTATTTCAAAAACCGTACCTTCGCTATATTAAATTTGTTGTTTTTGCAGAATCAATAGTACCAGCAAGAGAAATCCTCGATTCCAACAGCGAAAAACTATTCTGATGCTTAAGAAATCCCTGAATAAATAATGATATAATAGAATAAATAATGATAATAATGTGCCTTACTATAATTGGATTTTATTATTTAGGTTTTTAGATTTCGTCTAGTACGCATCCAGAATGTTCCAGCAGGTTGTACGTGCTTTACTTTAAATATTCCCCATCCTAATTTGTTCTTGAATGGGCTTTGGCAGTTTTCCTGTTTTGATTGATTACCAGCTTTTCTCTATTTTTCATTACTAGCATGGTTCTTCTAAACGGGGCAGATTTTAATAAATTATAATTTTCTGTAATTTTTATTACAGCCGTTGTCTTCAAATGGTTGTCTAACTTTTCCTGCATCTGATGTTTACTTGCATACTCTAACTCATTTTGCATTTCTAGCCCTGACCCTAAAAGTCGCCGAGATCTTATACATGCTACTATTTTCTACTATGTTCTAATATGTTTATAATGATTTTATTTCTATTTCTCTCTAAGCACTATTTGTTGGAAGACTAAAAAAAAGTTTTGCACGCTTTCTATTTGTTTGTTTTCAACTACTTGTGTGTATATATGTTATTAATAATTTACACAGTTACATTCCAAGCGGTGACTCTTATTCGCAAGATTCTGCAGCGTCCGTAGTCGACGTGACAGTCTCGTACGACTTTGGCTGGCAGAAACGAGGAAACGGTCGAACATACGATAGTAAGAGCGGTCAGGGTTCTGTTGGCGGCTTCCGCTCTAAGAAACTCTTGGCTTATGGCGTGAAGAGCACATGCTGTGCCATGTGCCGAAAGGCCACTCACCTAACAGCCACAAGTGTACCAAAAATTGGTCGGGGAGTGCGAAATCCATGGAGGCAGATACAGCGGTTCAAATAATGGTGAAAAATCCAGATTTTAAAAAAGCTGGAATCCGAATAGGAACACTTATTGGGGATGAAGATTCGTCCACAATCGCAGCAGTCCAACGAGAAACTTCACATCGAGTCGTCAAGTGGTCGGATTCCAATCATGTGCGTAAAAAGTTCACGGGGAAACTTTATAAGTTGGCCAGCACCCATCGAGAGCTTGACAGAGGATCTGTCATCCCATATTTGAAGCGATGCTTCAATTATGCTTGGACCAAAATAAAGGAAATACTGAAGCTACGACGAAAGCTCTATTAAGCATTGCCGAGCATATATTTGGGAGCCATAGCAACTGCGGCACTTGGTGTGAGGCCAAAGACAATCCGGAGTACGTGTTTAAAAGTTTACCGAAGGGAAAACCTCTTTTCAGTAAAAGTCTGCAAACTGCACTTCATGGGGTCTTGATGGAGTTCACATCTCGGGTGTTGAAAGTTGCGCCAGGGGATCGTCTCAACTCAATGAATCATTTAACCATATGGTGGCCACCAGAGCACCGAAGTCCAGACATTACTCATCTTCGCGTTCTATCCTTCTGCGAGTGGCAGCAGCAGTCTGTCAGAAAAATGTTGGAGCTAAACACATCATCGATGTAAGAGTCGAAGCTGGATTACCGCCAGGAACGATAGCTGAAGAATACCGCCTACGAAGAGAAGTCTTGCAACGAGCAATAGCTGTAAAACGTACCACACTCGAAGCAAAACGCCGTCGATGTTATTTGAAAAATAAAAGGCAACGTATCACCATAGCACGAGAGAGCAGGGAAGGGATTACTTATCAATCGGGTATGGGACTGGATCTTCCTATCGAAACAACTTGTGAAATTGATGAACCTCTCCGTGAAGACAGTCCGCAAGTCATCGTTGACATCGAAACTACTGGTCTGGCATCTACTGCAGACATCGTTCAAATAGCAGCGAAGTGTGGCGATCAGGAGTTCGCACGGTACATGTTACCTTCCCAATCTATAAATTGTCATGCAGCAGAAAAAACTGGATTATCAGTGGTTGGAGGAGAGCTACATCATTACAGTAAGGTAGTGACGACGATTCCACCACGAGAAGTAGGAGAAGAATTTATACGCTTCCTCGGAGAATGTGGTCCACAGGCGCTGCTGCTCGGACATAATATCGTACGCTTCGATGCACCGCGGATCATGCGTTGGCTACAAGGACTCGGTCTCTTGGAAAGTTTTGTCAAAGGTGTTTATGGAGTGTGCGATACAATTCCACTCATCGGACAAGAAAAGTTAAAAAACAAGAAGAGCTCGCAAAGTTATATTTGAAGGGCGAGGAATGGGAAAGAATTATAGCTGGTTCTCACAATGCCTTAACTGACTGCCAGATCCTGTACGGCTTACTAGCTCATTTAAAAGTAAGCGATACAGCAATTACGGCTGGGGCTTTGAGATTGCAGACTTTACTGCAACGGCCAGCAATCGCAAAGAAGAAAGCGCAATTTCTAGAAACTCTTCAGTGCCTAAGAGATCATATTTCGAAGAACATGATGTCGAAAATCGCTGCTGCCGGTATCAATATGAACAGCCTTCGTGATGCGTTCAATGGATCTGGCGCTGACGGTGTCAAACTATGTTTGGCCGTAAGTGTCAATGGAAAACCCCGAGTAACATCGAACAAAAAGATTATCGATAAAGTCATCGATTTCCTTGCTTCGTCGAACGAGGAGAGAGGGATGGAAGTAAGGCCATCTTCTGCATCGGAGTCTAACAATCATTCGCGTTTGCCACATACTGGTGTGCTGCCTCGACTGGCTAGTGTATGCTAATCTATTATACGTAAGAA